>NC_053122.1:6469463-6476963 GCF_010015445.1 Perca fluviatilis
AAAATGTCGTAAACGTGACCACAGCCTATCGACATTAAGTGGCTTTTTGTCTTTGCTTTTAAATGATATTGCTGTATATTTATTGACGTTCGAGTGGAAACCCTGCAGAGCTTTCACACAATCCTCCGTATCATTTTGTTCCGCAGTATACAATCTCACTCCTCCTGCTTCAGCTCTGTCGATACTCTCGATGTCTGATAGAGATTTATGATGTCATCTCTCCCACACGGAGCGCTCAGCGTCACTTTTTCACACGCTGGATGTCTCGTCTTCCAGTGAAGCCCCACTTTTGTTAATGTCATCACAAAAGTGCCGGCTGCACATCGCTTCCATCAGCAGTCTGCTTTCTCTCTTCTGAAGCTTTGCTGTTCAGCCTTTTTTCTGTCTGTCTGTCTGACATGTCTGTCTGTCTGTCTGTCTGTGATTGATCCCTGACAAAGACACCAGGCGGACTCCGTACAGACTTGACTGCTCTGCAAGCTGCTATTGATTCTTTTTCACTTAGGCCATAATGAAGTATTGGTCAGCCTCAGTGAGTGTCAGCAGTGCTTAGCGAGGCAGCAGGTGAGAAGAGCCTTTGAGACACTAGACTTAATTACAAGCGCTCCATGTGTGTCCAGCTTCTCTTCGAGCCGCGCTGTTGTGTAGGTTGGTGGATGGAGGGCAAAAACAAGCTGCAGTAGGAGTGTGCTGCAACTCATTATGGAATGAGATAAGAAATGATAGGTCTTTTATTTATGAGCGGGAGGTAAATCCACATGCTCGGTGGTGGAAAGTAGGGCTGCTCAATTATGGAACAAACCGTAATCCGGATTATTTAACATGATTACTCGTTGTCTTTTGGAAAGATGTTGCATTTATTGAACTTAAAAAAACCTCGAACTGTGAGATTTCCCTTAATACTTGTTTGTTTTATTTTTATTTTATTGTTTCCGTTCAGAACACAAGACAAAATAAGAGTTTGCTTGCCAAACGTAATATGCAAAATAATCGTTTTCCTCGCTCAGATCCTCCACTTACCAAAAGTAAAAGTGCTGCATTCGGAATCGAGACTAGTCCTAACTGTCCCTGACCCTAACCCTCCTCCGAGAAACCTTCCCAGAGATCGCTTGGTCAAGCTGCAGTTACTTAGCCTGGAAATCCAGACCCAAATCCGAAAGATTAAGGGTCTTGCACTGAGTAATGAAAATGGCCAAACTCGAGGGGCGGCAACAAGCATGCATTTGAAAATCTCGCTGCACGCAATTGGATAACACTACGACCAATCACAACAATACACGGGGTGACGTATCCACTGTCGTCATCTGTTTAGCTCGCCTCTGGCCCGCCTATATCAGATACACCGATTTGATTGGTGCAGCTCGGCTACAAGGGCATAGTTAATGAGCATCATTACTCAATGCCAGAGTGACTTCGCTGAGCAAATTCAAATTGTGCTCTCGAGAGAACTCTGGATTTCCAGAGTAGCAGTTACTAGCTGTATTTACATAAGGGGGTAGGTGGTGGATGGGTCAAACAAACACAGGGCTTTTTGTTAACTTAAGGAAAGTCATGTTCCCCGTCACGTGCGTAACCGGAAGTGAAATAATGTCTGATTTTATCCCAAACCAGAATCTTTTTCTGAACTTAACTGAGTAGCTTTAGTGCCTAAATGTAACCAAACTGCGACCGTTTCACAACGTTAAAGACGTGTTTTAAAGCTCTAGTGTGTAACTTCTTGATATTAATGAACGTCCGTTACATTCAAGCCATTGCAAAATGAGTTGCTACGAAGCTAATTAAGACTCTCAGCTCCACAACAACTCTCTCTGGATCTCTCAGTAGGACTATGTTCAGAAGATTGTGGCGTCCGGTGACTTTGCCCCGCAGGAACTCGAGGAAGATAATGACCTCTTCTGAAGAGTCCATCATGTTTTTTTAATCCTCCGTGTCCTCCTTGGCTACTAGCAACGGTGTGGAGGAGGGGCGGGGGTGGAACGAGGTCACGGGAAGGCTTGTATCATGTGGCCGCGCCGACAGTGTTTTTGTCAATACTTAGAATTCCTCATGAGGGCGACAGAAACTACGCACTACAGCTTTAAAGGTCCTATGACATGCTGCTTTTTGGATGCTTTTATATAGACCTTAGTGGTCCCCTAATACTGTATCTGAAGTCTCTTTTATATAGACCTTAGTGGTCCCCTAATACTGTATCTGAAGTCTCTTTTATATAGACCTTAGTGGTCCCCTAATACTGTATCTGAAGTCTCTTTTATATAGGCCTTAGTGGTCCCCTAATACTGTATCTGAAGTCTCTTTTATATAGACCTTAGTGGTCCCCTAATACTGTATCTGAAGTCTCTTTTATATAGACCTTAGTGGTCCCCTAATACTGTATCTGAAGTCTCTTTTATATAGGCCTTAGTGGTCCCCTAATACTGTATCTGATGTCTCTTTTATATAGACCTTAGTGGTCCCCTAATACTGTATCTGAAGTCTCTTTAATATAGACCTTAGTGGTCCCCTAATACTGTATCTGAAGTCTCTTTAATATAGACCTTAGTGGTCCCCTAATACTGTATCTGAAGTCTCTTTTATATAGACCTTAGTGGTCCCCTAATACTGTATCTGAAGTCTCTTTTATATAGACCTTAGTGGTCCCCTAATACTGTATCTGAAGTCTCTTTTCAGCCTTGGTGCAGAATTACAGCCACTAGAGCCGGTCCCACACAGAGCTTTCCTTAGTACGTGCCATTTCTGTGTCTGTAGCTGCGAGTGTTCCCTCGAGCAAGGAAACCAACACCGTTCTACCTCCTCCATATTGTAAATAGTTCTGGAAGAATGCATCTGCTAAATGGCTCAAATCAAAGTGTTGATGTTTGCAAGATAACATAATTACTGGCAAGTTACTGTTTACTGAACAGATTTCTGAATACATACTGTACGTCTCTCAGACAGCAACACCAACACGAGCCTGATCCTCCCAGTTACGACGCCTTTTTAGCCAATCAGCACGCAGGTACAGTGTACATGTTGGGATACATATCAGAAATACCCCCGAGGCCCACACACATATTGGAAACATATGCTTGTGGAGGAAACCTTGCATTATTTATTGCGTGCTGTCAACAACACGTGCCTTCTAACTGTCGCCTGAAACACAGGAAACCATATGTTTCCCCCCCCCCCACCCTCCTGTCGAAGTTACATGTATGTTAGTGTTGTATGTGTGTACTTGTGTGTGTGTGTGTGTGTGTTTTGCCTCGTTGCAGCAGCACGCTGTTATCTGATAGACGAGCTAAGGTTTCCATCTAAATGTTCCGCACATTTTAACCCAATTTCATGTAAAGAATACATGATTTGCCTGCACGATGACTTGATTCCTTAAATGCGTTTTACTTCAAACATTAGGTTTCAATCGATGCACACCGTTAAATATTTCGGATGTCTTTTTGAAAGATTTAAGGATTTTGTTTGTTCTTTTAGAGGACGACAGGACAAGACCGTTTGATGAGCTCCCCGTGTCCTCTTCCCTCCTCATCCTCACCTGTCAGTCCCAGCAGGAGCCTGTTAGATACACACACACACACACACACACACACACACACACACACACACACACACACACACACACAGTGGAAAAGATTTGCAGATTGTGACTCTGTTGGGCCTGCTCTTTGTGTGTGTGTGTGTGTGTGTGTGTGTGTGTGTGTGTGTGTGTGTGTGTGTGTGTGTGTGTGTGTGTGTGTGTGTGTGTGTGTGTGTGTGTGTGTGTGTGTGTGTGTGCAGAAAGCCACAGCCTACACACTGTGTGTGTGCTGTTATTATTACTATAATAGCTAGGATATAGGACAATATCTTTTTTTCTGTCAGTTACATTTGTAAAGTTGTTCTCGTCATTCACATCATCACCACAGATGTGCGTGCGTGCGTGCGTGCGTGTATGATTCTGTGTGTCTCATTGTACTTTAAAATAACATTTCAACTTGGAGACTAATCTAACGTCGACGTTTCAGCTTTAGCGTCAAATGATCTCTTTACACGTCGCTCTGGGACAGATTTGGGCGTCACTTTACGGAAAGCTGAGTTTGTTCTGAACATTTTGATGTTGAACACACTGGCAAACGTACAGTACAGGCCATTCAATGCGTTTCCTTTTCATTTTCATGACTATTTACATTGTAGATTCTCACTGAAGGCATCAAAACTATGAATGAACACATATGGAATTATGTACTTAACAAAAAAGTGTGAAATAACTGAAAACATGTCTTATATTTTAGATTCCTCAAAGTAGCCACCCTTTGCTTTTTTATTAATAAGGGAAAAACTTCCACTAATTAACCCTGACAAAGCACACCTGTGAAGGTAAAACCATTTCAGGTGACTACCTCATGAAGCTCATTGAGAGAACACCAAAGGTTTGCAGTTATCAAAAAAAGCAAAGGGTGGCTACTTTGAAGAATCTAAAATATAAGACATGTTTTCAGTTATTTCACACTTTTTTGTTAAGTACATAATTCCATATGTGTTCATTCATAGTTTTGATGCCTTCAGTGAGAATCTACAATGTAAATAGTCATGAAAATAAAGAAACACACTGAATGAGAAGGTGTGTCCAAACTTTTGGCCTGTACTGTATATGCAGATACCTTAAAAAAGTGAATTTAAAGATGTGTGAAAATGCCCTTAGACCTCAGAGGGTTAAGCTTTTTGAGTGTTATTTATTTATAATCTGCTCTAGCATTTCCAACGTTTTAGACACAGGTATGTTCATAATAACGGTCCAAAACGATGTCAAATTGCATTTTTTTTTTTAACCCTTGCGTTGTCTTCAGGTCAAATTTGAGCCGAAATATGGGTTTCTTTTTAATTTTGATTACCCCAAAATAACCTGGATCATTCCATACAACGTGCTTCGCAAGTACAACAAAAATCTATACTTTCATTGAATTTTGTGTGTTTTGTTAAATTGTCTTGCATTTGAAAAAAATAAAAATAAATTCGAAACAGCATCTCGACTGAATGCCATTCTGTGATTATCCTTCTTTTTAATATTTGTCAAAAGAATTTCATAATTTCTGCTTTTTAACTCAAGAATTAGGTATAATTTTGAGGTTTATTGACCATGAATTCCAAAAATAAGTGTAAATCTAGTAAAACATTTGTGTTGGTGGTGTTTTTACTAGAGGTGTAAATCTTCACTGATCTCCCGATTCGATTCCGATCATCATGTCAGCGATTCAATTAAATTAAAGCCATGTAGGATATTTAATTCATAGCTTTTCAAGCTTCAATTGTTTAAAATCGCAATAATATCGTATCGTCAGCTAGCAGATAGTGAGATGTTTTTTACAGTGTGTTCAGGGGACAGGCAGCTAGCAGATAGTGAGGAGATGTTTTTTACAGTGTGTTCAGGGGACAGGCAGCTAGCAGATAGTGAGGAGATGTTTTTACAGTGTGTTCAGGGACAGACAGCTAGCAGATAGTGAGGAGATGATTTTACAGTGTGTTCAGGAGACATGCAGCTAGCAGATAGTGAGGAGATGTTTTTATAGTGTGTTCAGGGGACAGGCAGCTAGCAGATAGTGAGGAGATGTTTTTACAGTGTGTTCAGGAGACAGACAGCTAGCAGATAGTGAGGAGATGTTTTTACAGTGTGTTCAGGAGACAGACAGCTAGCAGATAGAGAGGAGATGTTTTTACAGTGTGTTCAGGGGACAGACAGCTAGCAGATAGTGAGGAGATGTTTTTACAGTGTGTTCAGGGGACAGACAGCTAGCAGATAGTGAGGAGATGTTTTTTACAGTGTGTTCAGGGGACAGACAGCTAGTAGATAGTGAGGAGATGTTTTTTACAGTGTGTTCAGGAGACAGACAGCTAGCAGATAGTGAGGAGATGTTTTTTACAGTGTGTTCAGGGGAAAGACAGCTAGCAGATAGTGAGGAGATGTTTGCTGTATGTGACAAAAAAAATTGTATTGTAAAAAATGCGTGACATCGCTCAGAGCACCTTTTTTAAATTGAATAGCATCTTATCTTCTTGAGGGAGGACCCCCTACACCCTTCCGACCAAATATGCGCGCCCGAGTCTTCCACAAACCCAGGGGAAGCACTGGGATAGATGCAGAGAGATGTCACGCAACAAAGGCTGGAACAGGGACTCTGTAATTACAGTGTGTAGTACAGGCGTGTCATCGGGGACCACAAAGCCTCAAGAACACCACCGAGACTTCTCCAATTCATCCTGATCCTTACAAGAACAGCACACCAACTTGTTTGAGACAGTACAAGAGTTATATTTAGGATGTCAGACACTAAATCTAAAACATTTGCGGTCTGGAAAAAAAACAAAACTGTAGCTCTGCTTTTTTCCCTCTCGTGGATGAGCTGTCCTTTTTATCTTCCCAAGGTCCAGTGTGTAGCGTGTTTAGTTGTCCATTATCAAAATCTGTGTTGCCCCCTTCACCAACTCGTCCTTTTTCATGAATATTGACCACCACCATCAATTCCAAGTATTCCTTTTGGCTTGAAATTTTACATTTGCGTTCGCATTAACTGGGGTAGATGCTCCATATTCGTAGCCTGGTGAGAGCGTCCTGATCTGGCGAGCTCCAGTTTTCCACTCCCAGATCAGTCTGGCATCTTGAGATAGACAAAATTTGGAGCCGTTTGCCAAGCGACCGACCAATCAGCGTTGATTTTGAGGCGTGTTCAGGTGTGACGCCAACGAGAAGCGACCGTTCAGTCTAAACAACGTGGCGCCTTCCACGGATGAGATGAGCGTAGCTATCGCAGCAAGTTTTATCCGAATTAGAAAGTATTCCTTCATTGAAAGAAGAGCAAAAAAACAGCACTGGAGGCTTTTCTCGGAGGAAAAGATGTTTTTGCTCTTCTCCCGACTGGTTTCGGCAAGAGTTTGATCGGATTGGTTGATTTGGCCCGTCTATCACCAACATATAGGTGGTGATAGACAGATGGTTTATCCAATCAGCTAACCAGGGTTTTCGCTCCATCTGGAGGAGTCAGGTTATCGTATTTGTGCGCCATCTTGAAATACGTTAGCCGGTCAGGGACATACAGGACGTACTGCTCCGCCTTTTGCCTTTTCGCTGTCACATGATAAACTCCCAGGTGCTGCTAATGCTGCTAATGGGTATCGTAGGTATCGTATCGTAGAAGGAAACATGGAGGACCACACGTACGAAGAAAAACAAGTCAAAAAGAGGTGTATAAAGGGTGCAACGGGGACGGAGAACAAGGCTTAGAAAGTGTGAGAAACATGGAGAGAAGGAATGAGTTTATAATAGGGAGAGGAAGGAATGCCGAAGGAAAGAAAAGAGAAGAAGCGAGCGAGTGAGGGGGGGGGGGAGAAGTGATCCGTTAGCCAACCCAAACACAGGAAGGAAGTCCAAGAAGAGGGAACAAAAAAGTAGGAAAGGAACGTCTTTCTTTTAAAGGTCCCATGACATGCTGCTTTTTGGATGCTTTTATATAGACCTTAGTGGTCCCCTAATACTGT
>NC_053122.1:6479463-6486963 GCF_010015445.1 Perca fluviatilis
CGCAGTAGGTCAGGCTGTCAGAGAGAGAGAGAGAGAGAGAGAGAGAAAAGAGTGGTGAAAGGTCTCTGGTGTGTTCATGAACCTGTCCCCCAGCAGCAGGGTGAGGGCAAGGCTCTGTCGACAGGGATTTGTTCCAACGTCTGCTGATGCTGTTTTAGACGACATGAAAGATTGATGGAGATGAAAGGTCCGGCTGGGCGTCTGGGTGGGACACTGATGGAGACGGCGGGGGGGGGCTGCAGTGGTCCACATCTGATCTGCAGACATACAGCACGATCAGGACGGTATGATGAATCTGTGTACAAGTTGCTCTTTGATGTTGTTTGATTGTGAGAAATCAAGTCAGTAATGCATTATTATATTTCGTATGAGAGAACCAGGTGTGATGGCTCTGTTACGTGGATCAGATGGCCCCCGTTTCTCCTGTGATTGAGATGTGACATGAGATCTGTTGCATTGTAGTTCTGCCAGCAGTGTGAATAAACAGCCATGACTGTCCCGGGGAGTGCAACAGTTTCTTTTTACTCCTTTGGGCGTTGATTGCAGCTCCGCATCAATGTGTTGCGTAAGTTTGTGTCTTTCTTACCTGTATATAGGTTTCCTAGCGATTTAGACCCTCGTACTCTGCTTCTGACTGGCTAGTAGTCCTTACCTAGCTACTGTCAGGGCACGCCCTCATACTCTGCTCCTGACTGGCTAGTAGTCCTTACCTAGCTACTGTCAGGGCACACCCTCATACTCTGCTCCTGACTGGCTAGTAGTCCTTACCTAGCTACTGTCAGGGCACGCCCTCATACTCTGCTTCTGACTGGCTAGTAGTCCTTACCTAGGTACGGTCGGGCGCGCCCTCATACTCTGCTTCTGACTGGCTAGTAGTCCTTACCTAGCTACTGTCGGCGCCCTCATACTCTGCTTCTGACTGGCAGTAGTCTTACCTAGCTACTGGCCGGGACGCCCTCATACTCTGCTTCCTGGCTAGTAGTCCTTACCTAGCTACTGTCAGGACACGCCTCATACTCTGCTTCTGACTGGCTAGTAGTCCTTACCTAGCTACTGTCAGGACACGCCCTCATACTCTTGCTTAGGACTCTTAGCTAGCTACTGTCAGGACCGCCCTCATACTCTGCTTCTGACTGGCTAGTAGTCCTTACCTAGCTACTGTCAGGACACACCCTCATACTCTGCTTCTGACTGGCTAGTAGTCCTTACCTAGCTACTGTCAGGGCACGCCCTCATACTCTGCTTCTGACTGGCTAGTAGTCCTTACCTAGCTACTGTCAGGACACGCCCTCATACTCTGCTTCTGACTGGCTAGTAGTCCTTACCTAGGTACTGCACATGTGCGACTCCCAACAAAGATGGAACAGAAGTGAGATGTCTCACTCTGTAGCTAAAACCGAGAGCTCAACACACAGGGTGAAAAGAGGAGCTGCAGCAATGTGCAGTACAACAAAAATATGCTGTTTTATTTTATTTTTTAAAATTAAACCATGTAAACCTATTCTGATATAACCTCTAAATACAATTATGAACCTGAAGATGAGCATAATATGAGCACTTTAAGAGAAAGTAAGAAAGAATGTTTTTCAAATGAAGAGAAAGCCGTGGGAACGGGCCCAGCTGCTCCTCAAGGTTCGGACCAGCAGAGGAGGATTTGCTGCCTGCGTTTTCCAGCTGTGAGCAGAGCGCTGCGTTATCGGCATACCGCAAGTTCCTACGTCAGCCTGTCGTCACATTCCCTTCAGTGGACCACCTGCTGGGGGGAATACACGGCTCCTCCGTCTACACTTCCATCCATCCATCCTTCACTGGAGCACTTCATGTTGCTGTTGCTATTATGATCAACATAACGAGTGTAGGGAGATCGTTGTTATCCAGCCATCTGAGCTCTCTGAACTGCAGGTTTATTCTTTATTGTTATAATTGGTTATCAGTAGAGCTGGGCGGTATGGAAAAAAAATCAAATATCACAATGTTTTTGGCAAAATACCTCGATGTCGATATTGTAGTGTGTAGTGTGACTTTATTGATGCTTTTACAAAATATTAACACAATGAGTTTTGATGAATAATCACCATTAATGTGGATACAATGACTAAGTGGGTAAAGGCACATAATAGAAAAGCTACAACAGTCTGGTAAGTTCAGAAAATGACATCACTTTACTGTAATGCAGCCTCTAAAACCAGGAAAAGACCACTTGCGTCATATCAAGATATCACGATATTCAAAATTTAAGACGATATATATAGTCCCATATATCGATGTCGATATAATATCGATATATTGCCCAGCCCTAGTTACCAGGCAAATACAAATGCTGATACAGATAATCTGCAAACTACCGATAATCGGTCTATCCCTAATTCGTTCGTTCCATTCACTAATCGCATGGCTGTTATGCTCGGGCGTCCCCATACTTTTGGCCATGAAGGATCTCCTGTCTGTCTCCCCGTGTCTCCCTCTCAAGCGCTCTCTGTTGTCTCCATTGGCTTCAGTGCTGCAGTGCGTTGCTAATCTGGTCTGGTGTGACGGAGAGGAGGCACGGCTCCCTCCCTCCTCCTCCACCTCTGGCCTCCTTCCACTGCAGCTTATCTGTCGCCCCTCCAGCTTTAAAACAGATAAGCAGTATGTCCCTCTTTTCGGCCCGGATGTCCTTTACCTTCCTCTGTCTTTGTGTTGGCGTCCTAACCTCCGGTGGATTTGTGAGGACTATGGTTAACTGCTCCTCAGATCTCTGCAGGGTAAATCCAGACAGCTAGCTAGACTATCTGTCCAATCTGAGTTTTCTGTTGCACGATTAAAACAACTTTTGAACGTACACACGTTCCACCAAAACAAGTTCCTTCCAGAGGCTATTTAGCAGAGGCACCGTGGCTCTGTCCGGAGCTTAGCCCCGCCTCAAGACGATTGTGATTGGTTTAATGAAATGCCAATAAACCAGAGCACGTTTTTCTCCCATCCCGGAATACTGTGTGGACTAGCCAGACCCTCCCCCGCGGCGCTGTGGAGGAAGGTCTAATGCGAGACTAGATATTGTTTAACCCCAATGTTCATCTTTTGTAGCCTATTCATAATTCAACCTGAAAAGTTGCATGTCCAAACCTGAAAGCTCTTAAGTTAAAAGTAACTTTAAATTTTTTTTAAGTTTTGGAAGTCTTGTCCAGACTTATTTTTGGTGACTACAGTACATCAAGTTATTGGTAATTTTCTACAATCTTGATAACCAAACAATGACATGAAGTGGTGATGAGAGGAATAAATCAATAGGACAATAAAAACTCCTCAAACAGCAGATCCCGAGCAGTCCTTCATGCTAACCAGGCTCCTGTTCCTTTAACCTTCAGGTGGTTTAATCAGAGCGGCTGCTGCCAGGCAACCTTGCCGCGAGGCCATGGTAAATTGATTTCCCGCCCGGCTTCATTCCCTTCTGATGGAGGACGGCTTTAGATGGCCAGATTTAGCTGCTAACGGCAGCTAGCAAGGCTAATCCCCCCCAGCTACAAGCGGACATAACGCTGCCGGTATCTCTCCCTGTTTCCTGCTGTCTCACGCTGCTGCAGCTGAAGGAGAAAGAAGGTGGAAAAAGGGTTTTCTTTTTTTACAGTAACTCAACTTATTAAAGGTCCCATGACATGGTGCTCTTTGGATGCTTTTATATAGGCCTTAGTGGTCCCGTAATACTGTATCTGGAGTCTCTTTTATATAGACCTTAGTGGTCCCCTAATACTGTATCTGGAGTCTCTTTTATATAGACCTTAGTGGTCCCCTAATACTGTATCTGAAGTCTCTTTTATATAGACCTTAGTGGTCCCCTAATACTGTATCTGAAGTCTCTTTTATATAGACCTTAGTGGTCCCCTAATACTGTATCTGAAGTCTCTTTTATATAGACCTTAGTGGTCCCCTAATACTGTATCTGAAGTCTCTTTTATATAGACCTTAGTGGTCCCCTAATACTGTATCTGAAGTCTCTTTTATATAGACCTTAGTGGTCCCCTAATACTGTATCTGAAGTCTCTTTAATATAGACCTTAGTGGTCCCCAAAACTTAACCTTTTTTTTTATTTTTCCTTTTTCCTACCTTTTTATCTTTCTTTTTTCTTTTTTTTTCCCTTCCCTATTAATACACATTAATTTTTTCCCCAAAAAAAATTTATTTTTTTTTTATATTTTTTATTTTTTTTTTTTTAAGTATGTTGCGTGTCATCGGGCATTTTTAAGTGGGTTTATGGAAATCCTGGCGCTTTCTTAGTGGGTGTACTGCGTAGACCTGCCTATTGCGTAGACTACGCCACTGGTTACCTGATGAAGAAATACCACCTCACTTTGCATCGTGCTGCTCTTGTCCTCTCTGTTGTTATCGTATCAGGCTACTTCTTTTTTTTCATGATGTTCACAGAGTCTTCTTTGCATGCGTGTGATTGCTGTAGAGAAATGTCTGATGTATTTATAGTAAACAGACGGCGATAAATGGAGGAAAGTGGACTCTTCTTTCCTCCTGTCTAGCCATAACTCTTCTGCAGTTAGTGCGTGAGCTAGAGCTGGGCAATATATCGATATTCATGATATCGTGACATGAGACTAGATATAGTGAGAGACGATACGCATGACAATTTTAAATTATTACCTTCAGGAAGGAGGTCCTACTGCAATCAAGGCGCTAAATAGAAATGAAATATTGTGAACTGCCTTCTTGTGCTTTTTTTAAACTTATCTTATTTGTTTTAACAGATGCTGTATTGTGTGAATGATCTATTATTGTGTTTTATGTTTTTCGATCATGTGTTTTATGTACTTTGATCATGTTGCTTTGCATGACTAGACTATGCACAGTGTCCAAGACAAATTTCCCAGTGATGGGACTAATAAAGTATAAAGTATATCGTCTTAGATTTTGGATATTGTAATATCGTAATATGACATTAAGTGTTGTCTTATCCTGGTTTTAAAGGCTGCATTACAGTAAAGTGATGTACTCTTCTGAACTTACCAGACTGTTGTAACTGTTCTATTATTTACCTTTACCCACTTAGTCATTATATCCACATTACTGGTGATTATTTATCAAAAATCTCATTGTGTAAATATTTTAGGAAAGCAGCAATACTCAACACTACAATATCGCCACGATATCGAGGTATTTGGTCAAACATATTGTGATATTTGATTTACTCCATCTGGTCCCATGTTTCAGGACTGTAGGGATTTTGT
The DNA here is from genome assembly GCF_010015445.1 of Perca fluviatilis. Classification (NCBI taxonomy): domain Eukaryota; kingdom Metazoa; phylum Chordata; class Actinopteri; order Perciformes; family Percidae; genus Perca; species Perca fluviatilis. The sequence continues at coordinate 6,484,678 of NC_053122.1, forward strand.
GAGCGTAATGCAGAGATGGATGTAATACAGGGATTAGGGCGGTTTCTTTCTCTTCTGGTGCACCTTTAACACAGATCGCTTCAGTTCCCTCGAGTCCTGCAACAAACCCCCTGGACTGGAGCTGCTGACGGAGCTGAACACCGGGGGGGTCGGGGGTCAAACCCCTCGGTGTCTAGTTTCAGATATGCTGAGAGGGCAGGGAACACCGCCACCACTGCCTCTGTCATAATGCCAAACTGCCTGCTTTTCAAGAATTCTGACTCTCTTTGCTGTGCCTCAAGGACAAAAAAAATGGTTGGATTTAAAACAAAAAGCCCCAGTGTGTAGGGCTGTCCTCGACTATAAGAAATTCTTAGTCGACTAACACTTATACAATTTTGTCGACTTAGTTGATTTAATCGACAGAGATGTGCGCTTCGAGAGGTGGTTAAGACTAGAAAAGCACAATATAAATGTAGTTAATTAACCAGCTGTAAAACTGAGTTTCTCCACAATTAATGCTGCAAAAGCACCACTTTAAATCTTGTGCTTACCATAAATGTGCTCAGAAGTTTCTTGGAAATGAGTAATTAAGCATGAATAAGCATAAAAAATGACTTATCAACTAAAGAAATCTTAGTCGACTAAGACCAAAACGACCTCTTAGTCGACTAATCGACTAAGAGGTGGCAGCCCTACCAGTGTGTAACATTTGTAGTTGTTCATTATCTAAATCTGTGTTGCCCGTTCACCAACTTGTCCTTTTTCATGAATATTTACCACCACCATCAATTCCAAGTATTCCTATTAGCTTGGAATTTTACATTTGCATTTGCATGAACTGGGGTAGACGCGCTGTCACTACCCAAAGTGAGTAGAGTGCAGATGTGAGTCGCGCATGCTCAGATTTAAACAGTTTACAGCATAACGTGTCTTACCGAAATTTGTGAAATCTGTAAAATAATAAACTTTTCTCTTGACATACAATAACAGAAGATGTAAATAATTTCAAAAAGATTTTAGCTATCTATGATTGTTTGGTTGCTAACGTTAGCTCACATTGCCATTCAAGTGACAGCCTTTGTTGTGTTTGATTGCCAGCTTGTAGCTAGCAGTCATTTAAAAAACGTTTTAGCGATCTATGATTGTTTGATTGCTAACGTTAGCTCAAAACGGCGTTAGCATCTTGTAGGCTACTTGTCGCAAAGTGACGCATGCGCAACTCAAATCTGCACTCTACTCATTTTGGGTAGTGACAGACGCTCCATATTTGTGTGCCATCTTGAAATACGTTAGCCGGTGCTAGGTTGTAGCAATAGGCTGTTTTGAAGGAATTTATTCTAAAATGTGACCGATGACCGGTCTGGTCCTAAAAAGGCCAGACTTAATCTGACTCCAATTCTATGGTCACTGAATAGTGTTCGTTTACTGGTAGATCAGAGAAATAGACTCAGGATTCGTCCAGTTAAAGTTAATAACAAGCTTTAGTGAATGGTATTGCCAAATACACCGGTAAGGGACATACAGGACATACTGCTCCGCCTTTTCGCGTTTTCTACCCACAGCCGCTGCTAATGGGTAGGGGTGGGAATCACCAGAGGCCTCACGATACGATATCATCACGATATTATTGCGATTTTAAACATATTGCAATATTCTGCGATATATTGCAATGTGTTGCCTTTTTTCCAACTTCAAATTTTTCCCAATTTCAAATGTTGTCAACATCTGTTTGATCTAAAAAGATACATTTCTCTGTCTGTTCATCTCACTTAAATTTTATTGCAGCAAAATGGGGATTGTCAAGCAGACAGACTGACCAAGAGCTTCTCATTCAATGCGTTTCCTTTTTATTTTCATGACTATTTACATTGTAGATTCTCACTGAAGGCATCAAAACTATAAATGAACACATATGGAATTATGTACTTAACAAAAAAGTGTGAAATAACTGAAAACATGTCTTATATTTTAGATTCTTCTAAGTAGCCACCCTTTGCTTTTTTATTAATAAGGGAATAAATTCCACTAATGAACCCTGACAAAGCACACCTGTGAAGGTAAAACCATTTCAGGTGACTACCTCATGAAGCTCATTGAGAGAACACCAAGGGTTTGCAGAGTTATCAAAAAAAGCAAAGGGTGGCTACTTAGAAGAATTTAAAATATAAGACATGTTTTCAGTTATTTCACACTTTTTTGTTAAGTAAATAATTCCATATGTGTTCATTCATAGTTTTGATGCCTTCAGTGAGAATCTACAATGTAAATAGTCATGAAAATAAAAAGGAAACACATTGAATGAGA
>NC_053122.1:6494463-6514463 GCF_010015445.1 Perca fluviatilis
GCAACACAACACACACACACACACACACACACACACACACACAGATGCAGACACGCAATACATAAAAAAAACGCGACGTGCACACACACACACACAACACACACACAGATGCAGACAAAACATGCGCAAGTAATAATGCGCGCACACACACACACACAGATGCAGACAAACATGCGCGCACACGCGTACACACACACACAACGCAACACACACACAGACGCAGACATACGTGCTCACTCACACATGCACGCACGCATACATGCATGCTCGCGCACACACACACACACACAGATGCAGAAAAACATGCGCACACACGTACGTGCACGCACGTGCAGCAGGGAGCATGGAGGGAAGCAGGCAGGAGCCTCCGAGGCATTTTCCTCATGTAGAGATAGTAATGAAATGTGAGCCCCTCTTCCCCCTGTGCACCTCATAGTGTACGGGACATTAAAGGGCCGGCAGGAAATCCTTCCCAGAGAGACGCTGCAATTTTTTTTATTGCAGAAATGAATATGATGATGATTTACTGAATAACCATATTGTATTTAAACTCTGAAAGGGATCCCAGGGACTCTGTGTGCACAGAAAGGAATTTGAATAAGAGTTTGCATCGGACGTGTAGTCGATTGAACAGAGAAAAACTGAAATATGTTGTGTAATATGGCAGAAATGAATAAGCTGTTGCTTTATTGCACCGTTTTACTGTAGATTGGAGCTGCAAAGCTGAATGGATTAGTTGTCAACTATTAAATGAATCGGCAACTACTTTGATAATTAATCAGTTTGAGGCATTTCTTATGAAAACAAAAAAAGGTCCAAATTCTCTGATTCCAGCTTGTTAAATGTGAATATGTTCTAGTTTCTTCTCTCCTCTGAGACAGGAAACTGAATATCTTTTGAGTTGTGGACAAAACGAGACATTTGATGACGTCATCTTGGGCTTTTCGGGAAACGCTGATCGACATTTTTCACTTTTTTAATGACATTTTAGAGACCAAACCACAAATAGATTAATGGAGAAAGTAATCGTTAGTTGCAGCCCTACTATAGATACGGTTGTTCCCAAACACAAGACCACCTGTTGAGTGGTTTCTGTCATACTGTGCACTAACCCATGCGTTCTTCTTCGTCGTCAAGCCCCGGGGGCCTATGTACATTACCCACAATGCAACTCAACCACTTTAGTTTCGGTCAGAGATGTGTGAGATGGTGTGCTTTGCCAGTAGCCGCTATAGGGATGGGGAAAACAATCGAAAATAGTGATTTTTTTTTTTTTTTTTTGCAACGATATTTAAAATAGATTATTTCCCCTAGAATCGATATTTTTCATATTTCCTGTTCATACGGTACCGCTGACGGTGACTATGTCATATCCGTTTCCAGCAAAACAGAGCGAAAGCAGAAAACGCATGTTATGTTCTTCTTTACAAATGAAATAAATGTCAGACTGACTGACTGACATGCGATGGACATTCTTCTTAGAAAACTATTTAGAAATGTCTCACGATATATTGTCTCTAGAAGTGCATTATTCCACTTCTCTTCTTGTTAAAGAAGGAAAAGAAAATCGCTATACTCAATACTATCCAGTTGCAATACCTCTAGAGTCGCAATAAATGAAAATCGCAACCCAAATCCAATCGGCACCCATGCGTCGTGAAAGAATCCAAGCGGGACAAAGCGCCCCCATCGTCCCAGCCCTAGTGGAAACTAGGGATGCTTCGGATTCGGACGAATGTTGGGCTTTTTGACGGGGTGCGGTTTCTGCCGAACCTTAGAATTTTTTCCCACCGAACCGTTGATTACAGGAAGGTGTTTACGTAGGTGGAGCGTTCAATGCAGCAGGCTGTGAGGAAGTGGACATGGACATGGAACTGGTGAGCAGAAAACGTCTTGTTTGGCAGAACTTTCAGTCAAAAGAAGACCATTCAAGTCCAGCTACATGTTCAATCTGCAACGCCGATTTGTCCGGTGGTGGCGAGGACCCTAAACTATACACAACATGGCCGCTGTTACAACATCTGGTACGAAACATCTGAAAGAATACGAGTTGTGCGTGAAGGAGTCTACAGACAGCAGCCAGAATGCAGCAACTTCAGGTACAGCAAAGGAAGGACTTTTCGGTTTCGATTCGGTTTCAGATTCGGCAGAATCTTAACCAGTGGATTCGGTATTCGGCCGAACCCCCAAAACAAAAACATCTGGATTCGGTGCATCCCTAGTGGAAACTAACGTAGCTTGGAGCCACAAAAGACTTCATACAACTTATTTAAAACGTGTTGTGGTTCCCCTTTGAGACTCCTCTCAATGAATTAAACCGATACACCGCGCTGATATTGGCCTTTACATAGAGTACAGCCTTCACTAGATTTCCCAGCCTCCCACTCTACTTTCAGTTCCCGCCTCAGGCTCTCGGCCTTTACGTCTCCTTCAGGGTTTTTACATCTTTCTTTCATCAGGGCAGCACTTGTTTCCGGCCTGTGAGGATAACTCATGTTTACAGCGCTTTTGTCTTCCACCGACGTTGAAGAAAGAGAAAATCCTGCCCGCTGCTCTCGCTGCAGCATCACCGTTTATTAGAGAAAACGAACGTCCTTCGCCAGGACTATTTCAATCATGAACACAGCAATGGTCTTAGAATACATTCTGCTCCCCCCATTCTGTGTCCCCAGCTGTGGGATTATTGACAATCACTGGTCAATGGGATTGTCTCTCAGTGAACTCACATGTCATTTGTGCACACATTTCTTTACATCCCTTTAGGGTTGGGCATCGTTTGGATTTTAACGGTTCTGATTCCACTTCTGATTCTTCCTTTGGATTCCGGTTCTTATCGATTCCGATTCAATGGTAGGTTGCAGTTTTCCCAGGCTTTTTCAACGTAAAATAAAGCCACACTAGAGCGCCGCTTACTGTGCTCCAAGGCTGCAACACAACGAGCGCCCGGCCGCTACGGAAACCCAAACTTGCGCGTGTTAAATTTGGAAGCGGTGATCGGATATGAAGCTAAATCCTCCAAACGATTCCAATAAAGAAACGATTCTACTGGAATCGTCATTTTTGAAACTATTCCAAGTAGGAATCGGTTCTCGATGCCCGACCCTACATCCTTTCCATTAAAGGTGCAGTAGGTAAGTCTTATAAAACTAACTTTCTGTCATATCTGCTGAAACTGAGCCCTATGTTCCAGTAGAACTACATGAAGCAGGTCATTTGAATAATAAATCCAGCTCCTCTGGCTCCACCTACAGCCTGGAGTGCGATTTTCAAAAATCCACCGCTCCCTGTTCAGATGCACCAATCAGGGCCAGAGGGGGGTGTCTATTCATTCTCCCTTGTGGGGGGAGGGGCTTCGGAGAACGTTTTGGGCTTTAGCAGAAAGGGGGGAAGGACTGAGAACTTGTCGATGTTCAAATTCTTTGACTAACTCCTGGATCTTCACAATCCTACCTACAGCACCTTTAACACATGGCCCGATCTTCCCCCATGTTGAAATATTGAGTAGGATTGCTCCTCAGTTCTTTTTGTTATCAAGAGAAAATCGGGTAGGGGTTTGGTTGTACTGGCAGGCAAGGAAGCGTTTTCCAAAAACCTGTGATTGCATAGTTTTAAAAAAATCATCTCCTGTGTACAAATTCTTAAATTGGCTATATGTAACTTTCAGTTTCTGTTGATTCCAGCGGCCGCTTTGGACAAAAGCGGTAGTGTTTTTACCACACCTGCTGTCCTAAAGGTCTTTTCTATACGGTGCTGTATTACCCACTGTATAGTATATTACTGAGTTAGCGTTACGGGGAGGTCATATAGTCGCGATGAATAGTTTGCTCGGACAGAAAATCATTCACCTACAATAATAGAATAAGTTACAGATGCATCGTTGCATATAAATAAAAGATTTTTTTTTTTCTTCATCTTCCAGAGCATCGTTTATTCCAATTAATCTCACCAGTTACCTCCCTGAAAGTCAAGTTGAGTTAATGCAAAGAGTTCCCGTTGGCCCGAACCCATCCCTCCTGCTCTAAATCAGCCTGCGATGGCTGCTCGTCCATGTGACGGATCCGCAGGACCCATAATGGATCAGTTTGGGTATTTAAGCTGCCAGGCAGAACTAATCAATCCCTGGTGGAGTTAACTGATGCTGCCTTCTATTGATGCAGAGTACACTTATGTCAATACTTTAGTTTCAAGAAAATTAAAACGAACGATGGTACTTTTTACGTGTGACTTTAGACTCCTTAAATGTGACTCGATCCTCTGTATTTAAAACATCTAAAATACTAGATTAAAAGATGTTTTGTGATAATACATCTGCACGTAAATGTAAATCTCAATACAGCCGATATAATAAAACCCAGTTATTAACAAATATGGGTCTATTATGAATAGGAGTGGGACAGAATATCAATACTAAGCATGGGCCGGTATACGATTCTGAGGGTATGATAACCTTCAGTAAAAATATCACAGTCTTGTGGCCGGGTTAGCTCAGTTGGTAGAGCAGGCGCACATACGTAGAGGTGTATAACTCGACGCAGAAGGTCCAGGGTTCGAGTCTGACCTGAGCCTATTTTCCTGCATGTCATCCCCCTCTCTCTCCACTCTCATATCTAGCTGTTCTTTCCATTAAAGGCTGAAATGCCCCAAAAAAACGGTCTTACGTTATTGCAATTACAGCTTTAAAATGTATTCATTCTTTCCAGTGAACACAATGTATTTTATTTTTAAACACACTGCACACTGGCAGGGAGAGGGATCACTAAACTGCAGTTTCTCTCCTTGACCTCTCCTAAAAAACTGCTCAAACCACAGGAACGGTGTGACGGAAGATGTCAGTGGTTTAGAAAGGGTGACGTTTTCAAACCGCGGTATACTTTGAAAACCGTAACCGGCCCATGCCTAATCGATGCGGCAATATATTGTTGTCCTTCTTCGTGCGATATGAGAATCGATATGCTGGTGCCAAATATGGATATTTTAATGAATAAAATAATGAAATGAATAGATCACTGCTTCATGGCTCCTCGAGGTGGCGCTCAACATGTGAACGAGGGAGACTTGGAACATAAGTTAAAGGTGCAGCAAGGCAAGGAAAGGCGAGGCAAGGCAGCTTTGTTTGTGTAGCACATTTCAGCAAGAGGGCAATTCAAAGTGCTTTACATAAAACAAAAAAGCAGTTGAAATTTTTTTTTAAAACAGATGAAATACGAGGACACAAGTTACAGTGCAGTATAAGAAAATGGACAATAACAAGGCAGCATCAAAACGAAAGGTCTTCAGCCTTGATTTAAAAGAACTGAGAGTTGCGATAGACCTGCAGTCTTCTGGGAGTTTGTTCCAGATAAGTGGAGCATAGAAACCGAACGCTTGTAAGTGATGCTGAAACCCCCACCCCCACTACCCCCTCCACTACCATCAACTGCCGCCGCCTGTTGCTGATTGGCTGGAACAGCGTTTTGTGGCTCTTGCACTCCTGTTTGTTTTCCATTAAAGCTGTAGTGCGTAGTTTCTGTCGGCCCCCCCATGAAGAATTCTAAGTAATGACAACAAAACTGTCCACATGATACAAGCCTTCTGTGATCTCGCATCGCCCTCCCGCCCTCCTCCACGCAGTTGCTAGTAGCCAAGGAGGACACGGAGGATTAAAAAAACATGATGGACTCTTCAGAAGAGGCCACTATCTTCACTCGACCCACAATCTTCTGAACATAGTCCTACTGAGAGATCCAGAGAGAGTTGTGTGGAGCTGAGAGTCTTAATTAGCTTTGTAGCAACTCATTTGGCAACGGCTTGAATGTAACAGACGTTCATTAATATCAAAATGTTACGCACTAGAGCTTTTAACACTGGATTTTTTTTCTCAGCGCACACAGAAAATAGAGAGCTAGGTGACCGTGAGGAGATATGAGACTGAATTTGACAAAAAGTGTATTGGATTAACATCGCTTACTATACCTTTTTAATTAGCCAATGAGGAAGAGGTTTTCAATGGGGTGGCCGACAGCAGTTTGAGGAAAATAACAGATGTCCCAGCCATGTTGGAGTCTGGACCCAGAGTTGCTCTATAGTTCTGTAATTTTAATCTACAGACTTGAAAAACCAGTCTGGACTCACAGTGAATAAAGAGAGAAAACCTGCCCTTAATCTTTGACGTGCATTTTGCATTCAAAGTGAAACCGATATCGCAGTTTATTGATTATCGCAGAATTGCTGTACTGCGATATTATTGTGTGTTCGTATCGTGAGGAACCCTGTGGTTCCCATCCCCTTTAATTATGACCATGTGAGGGCTGGTTACCTACAAAGGACAACATCCAACCCCTCCCAGTTCATCTCCTGCTCCTCCTCCTCCTCTCCATCACCTGAAACGAGGAGCTTGGAGGCGTGGAGGTGGGAATCCAGCTGCTGCTTTATGAAACCGCAGCTGGCGATGAGGAGGGAGGAGGAGGAGGAGAAGAAGGTGGAGGGAGGAGAGGAAGACTGACGCGAGCTGAATAGCCCCCACCAAATCCCCAAATCATTTGGCTGTACTTCTATTTTTAAAAAGTGAGACGGATGGAGAGGTGGTGTTGGTCGTTTATGGATCTTAATGGGCTCATCTAAATGTAAATGAGCTTCTGAGGTGGAGACGCGGTGTCTGTCTGTCTGCTCCCACCACTGGGAACGCAAAAATATTTAGAAAGAGGCAAATAGTGTTCATTTACAGAGTTCATTTCAGTTCACTTCAGCGTGCTTTACAGGACTCACAGCACCGTTTTAACGTTACTCGTGATGACGGCAGCAGTTTAGAGTCCAGCTGGGCGATATGGAGGAAAATCACATCACGATGTTTTTGACCACACCGATTTTGATGTTGCGGCGATATTGTAGGGTTAGACCTTCCTCCACAGCGCTGCGGAGGAGGGTCTGGCTAGTCCACACAGCATTCTGGGATGGGAGAAAAACGTGCTCTGGTTTATTGGCTCAGTGTTGTTTTTTGCCCCCAACTGCTCCTTCCAGGCAGGTCCCCTAATACTGTATCTGAAGTCTCTTTTATATAGACCTTAGTGGTCCCCTAATACTGTATCTGAAGTCTCTTTTATATAGACCTTAGTGGTCCCCTAATACTGTATCTGAAGTCTCTTTTATATAGACCTTAGTGGTCCCCTAATACTGTATCTGAAGTATCTTTTATATAGACCTTAGTGGTCCCCTAATACTGTATCTGAAGTCTTTTTATATAGACCTTAGTGGTCCCCTAATACTGTATCTGAAGTCTCTTTTATATAGACCTTAGTGGTCCCCTAATACTGTATCTGAAGTCTCTTTTATATAGACCTTAGTGGTCCCCTAATACTGTATCTGAAGTCTCTTTTATATAGACCTTGGTGGTCCCCTAATACTGTATCTGAAGTCTGTTTTATATAGACCTTAGTGGTCCCCTAATACTGTATCTGAAGTCTCTTTTATATAGACCTTAGTGGTCCCCTAATACTGTATCTGAAGTATCTTTTATATAGACCTTAGTGGTCCCCTAATACTGTATCTGAAGTCTCTTTTATATAGACCTTAGTGGTCCCCTAATACTGTATCTGAAGTATCTTTTATATAGACCTTAGTGGTCCCCTAATACTGTATCTGAAGTCTCTTTTATATAGACCTTAGTGGTCCCCTAATACTGTATCTGAAGTCTCTTTTATATAGACCTTAGTGGTCCCCTAATACTGTATCTGAAGGCTCTTTTATATAGACCTTAGTGGTCCCCTAATACTGTATCTGAAGTCTCTTTTATATAGACCTTAGTGGTCCCCTAATACTGTATCTGAAGTCTCTTTTATATAGACCTTGGTGGTCCCCTAATACTGTATCTGAAGTCTGTTTTATATAGACCTTAGTGGTCCCCTAATACTGTATCTGAAGTCTCTTTTATATAGACCTTAGTGGTCCCCTAATACTGTATCTGAAGTATCTTTTATATAGACCTTAGTGGTCCCCTAATACTGTATCTGAAGTCTCTTTTATATAGACCTTAGTGGTCCCCTAATACTGTATCTGAAGTCTCTTTTATATAGACCTTAGTGGTCCCCTAATACTGTATCTGAAGTCTCTTTTATATAGGCCTTAGTGGTCCCCTAATACTGTATCTGAAGTCTCTTTTATATAGATCTTAGTGGTCCCCTAATACTGTATCTGAAGTCTCTTTTATATAGACCTTAGTGGTCCCCTAATACTGTATCTGAAGTCTCTTTTATATAGACCTTAGTGGTCCCTTAATACTGTATCTATCTAATGTTAAAAAACCTCAAAGTGAAATTTTCATGCCATGGGACCTTTTTAAAAAGACTAAAATTTCAAAATTTTAGGCTTTAAAAAGTCTTAAATTAGATAAAGTATTGTGTTCTAGGTCCATGTAACTCCTCTAATGCTCTTTTTTATTTATTTATTCCGTGGTGTTGTAGTCCTTTCTTTCTCTAGTCCAAATATAATTCGCTGCATTACGACTACAAATGAGACCAACATGCAACTTATATTGCAGCCAATCAGCTTTCTTGTTATTGGCGCGAGTCTCTTTCGGATTGTACCACAGACGTTAAACAGATTTTGTTCTTCAGCTTTGGGGACGCGCGAGTTTAGCGATCCATGGCTTGAAATAAACCGAATTTAGGGCTTAACTGATATTGTGATTAAGGTCTTAAAGCTGTAGTGCGTAGCTTCTGTCGCCCCCCGTGAGGAATTCTAAGTAATGGCGACAAAACTGTCGGCGCGTCCACGTGATACAAGCCTTCCTTGAACTTTCATTTGAAAATGGTCTTAAAAAAGTCAGAAATTTGACTTGGTGAAACGAAAGAAACTCCCGAAAATTGCATAAGTTACCTCAGGTTGACGTTCCACAAAGACCGTTTGGTTTAAAACATCTAATAGTTAGAGTTATCTGTCGTATGGGAGTCTCTGTTAGTGGGTCAAACAGGGATTTGGTTTGTTGATATCCTCCCACAGCTACAGACACAACCACCCACCGTCTGTGTGTGTGTGTGTGTGTGTGTGTGTGTGTGTGTGTGTGTGAGTGTGTGTGTTCAGCCAGTTCTAAAACAGGCGCTGGTTGATCTTAATTTGATGCTTCGCGGCCTTGTTGTTACCGTCTGAACCGCAGAATGTCCAAATAAAGGTTTTCGTGGAGCTTGGGAGTGAAATGAGAGGCTGCTCTGTCAGTGTCGTGTCTGTGGGCCGAGGGATTAGCCATATTAGCCATGTTAGATACACACATGTGGCCGGCACAGATGCTGTGGAAACTCAATCTGACGATTGGGTCACCCGAGGTGGTTAAGCACCAGCTGTGTGTGTGTGTGTGTGTGTGTGTGTGTGTGTGTGTGTGTGTGTGAGACAACACAATGGCATAGCGAAGGCTTCTCGTGGCCAAGATCCAGTCTCATTTTTTTTTTGCTCAAAGATATTCGACTTTTTCGAAATTACAAGCATGTCAATAAACTTTACGGGCGCTGAAAGTCGGAGTGAAAAGTCGACTGTCCGAACATTTGATAACAGCGTTCAGTCTCTCCTGGAAGACATTCGTACGGCCCTATTTTAACCATCTAAGTGCGATCACGGTGTGAAGCGCCTGGCGCAGGTGTGTTTAGGGGCGTGTGCGAATCCTCTTTTGCTAGTTTAACGGTGGAAAAAAAGGGTCCGTGCGCCAGGCGCCTGGTCCTAAAGGGTTGGTAGTGTCTTGATTAATCAGAGGTGTGTTTTGGGCGTAACATGCAATCAACCAATCAGAGATCATCTCCCATTCCCTTTAAAAGCCAGGCGCGATTGGACCTTGGAGCATTTGATGTTATGATGGAGGATTTGCTGAGCAGGAAGGAGAGATTTTCAGGAGAAGAAACAGATCTGCTCGTGCATGAAGTGAAAGCGCGCGAGCTGATCATATCCTAATACTATTTCGCATTGTAATATTTTTATTTTTAACCTTCTGCATGTGTGTGTGCTGCTGCTGCGCGTCCCTGTGTGTGTAACAAGCATAGTGTGCGCTGAGCACGAGCCTAGGAGCATTTTACTAATGACTGACTTTAGACCAGGTTTTTGTTGGTCAATGGCGCGATTAGTAGTCCCAGAATGCACCTGAACACACCTCCCTGTAAGACCAGCACGCCCATGGGCGCACAGAAGTGGGTGCAACATAGGGCCCTACATGTCTGGCCCTCAATGTGTTTCTCATTTTCCTGTGTGGCCTTTAGTGAAATTGAGTTTGACACCCCTGCTTTACAAGATCTTATAATAATACATAAATGGTCTTATTCAGCATCAGCTCACCAGGCTGGCCAACTCTCAAACACCACTTTGAGTGAAGCAGAGCTGCTGTTTCACACCCAGTTCCTGCGGTCACATCGGGGCTGTTTTAGTGGCAACGCCCCTCGGATTTCACATTTCTGCTGCCACACAGCTTTAAAAATCTGCTCTGAACTTTAGGAAATTAGTTTATTTTTATTTTTTTCTTTCGTTCCTAGCTTCCGCATTAACTTGGATGTAAAGTAGGTTGAGTTGCGGAGGTGAGATGTGTGGGAGTCGGGAGGGGAATATTTCTCAGCCTTCTCGGTGTCATTGGGAATTGTGTTTTTATAAAGCATTAGGCACACACAGTAACACACACACACACCACACACACACACACACACACACACACAGTCATTGGAAGGTCAGTGTGACGTCTTGTCCAACACAAAAGCCCTCAAAAATGACAAGAACAGACGTCCAAATTGTCCTTCAGTTGTGTTTTTTTACCCATCTGCCCACTTTGATCTCCTCTCAGCTGCTGATGTACCCCACCCTGACGCGTTCTCCCCTCTCCCGTGGTCTGTGATATTAATGATTGCGGCCATGTTTGATTTGAGCCGGGGGCCTGAAGTGCGAACAGCAAGGCATCAAGGCTAAGGGAGCGTCTGTGTTCCCGCACTTCGCAGTGTGTAGGAGTCCATTAGCGACGAAGAGGAGCGGGAAGGAGATGATCAAAAACGGAAGAACAAAGGGAGAAAACCGAGAAGGAGAGGAGGTTACTGTGCCATCTTCTGCTGACTAAACCTCAGGAGTGTTTTCTAGGGTTGTAATATATCGCAGTCTTTTCCCCCACGGTTTGTGGAAGACTTAGGTGTGTGTATTTGACATACGTTTTGTGTCTCTTTGTGGGTTTTGGCGTCATTTTGTAGTCGTGTTGTGTCTCTTTGTGGTACTTTTTGTGTCTCTTTTTTTCAATAACTTTGGTCCGTTATTATCACCATATCTGTGTCTAAAACGTTAAGCTAGAGCAGATAATACATAATTTACACTCAAAAAGCTTAAAGACAGAACTTAGCTAAAGAAGTCCAACTACAATCATTAGATCTGAGAAACGTCTTTTAGTTACATTCATCAAGCAGTCCGTTGTATTTAAAGAGGCGATATGCAGTTTTGACCATTTCTTCTAGCCCCCCTTAAAGTTTCTCTTATAAACCCCCAAAACTTTTTTTTTATAACACCCCCTTACCCTTTTATTAATCAAACAATACACCTTTTATATTTTTACCCAAAAACATCTTTTAACATTTATCTATACAACATATATCTTTTTTTATATATTTATATATAAACACCCTAAATTTTTTTTTATATATCTCTATAATTTTCCCTACAGGTTTCTATAGAGCTCCCTCCCTACAGGTTTCTCTATAGAGCTCCCCTTACAGGTTTCTCTATAGAGCTCCTCCTACAGGTTTTCTCTATAGAGCCCCCTACAGGTTTCTCTATTTAGAGCCCCCTACAGGTTTCTCTATAGAGCTCCTCCTACAGGTTTCTCTATAGAGCCCCCTACAGGTTTCTCTATAGAGCTTCCCCTACAGGTTTCTCTATAGAGCTCCCCTACAGGTTTCTCTCTATAGAGCTCCCCCTACAGGTTTCTCTATAGAGAGCTCCCCTACAGGTTTCTCTATAGAGCTCCCTCACAGGTTTCTCTTTATAGAGCCCCCTACAGTTTCTCTATATAGAGCCTCCCCTACAGGTTTCTCTATAGAGCTTCTCCCCAGGTTTCTCTATAGAGCTCCTCCCTACAGGTTTCTCTATAGAGCTCCTCCTACAGGTTTCTCTATAGAGCTCCCCTACAGGTTTCTCTATAGAGCTCCTCCTACAGGTTTCTCTATAGAGCTCCCCCTACAGGTTTCTCTATAGAGCTCCTCCTACAGGTTTCTCTACAGTGTGAAAAACTCCATCGCTACCTTGTTAGCCGGTTGGGGCGTATGTGTGCAGTGCGGCTCGCCGAAAGTTGCAAGGGTGGTTTTTCTGCTCACAGACGCTATAGGGGGGAGCGAGACGACCACCATTCAACCCGAAAAAAAGTCACATAACCATTCCAATGACTCCGAAGCTGTCCAGTTAAGGTCAATTATGCACAAAAAACTGCATAGTTCCCCTTTAAGCAGAATACGGAAAGCAGCAGAAATGCAAAACTGAGTACACTTTAATATCTGTTTATTTACCAGGGTTCAAAATTAACATTTTTATTGACCAGCCAAATGCCTAGTGAATGTTCAAATTTCAATTTCAATCGCAAGTAATACCGGTGCCGCTATATTCAACAACGTTATTGCATTATTTCCCTCGTATGGTGCAGCCCTAGTGTTCTCTCTCGTATAAAGCAGCGAGACACTGAGGGAGAAAACTGAGCCGTGTAAGTTTTAAAGGCCGGCACTCCTCTCAGATTAAAACCACATTGTTTGAGCAGCACACGCTGGTATTTCCTCTGCTGCTGCTGGGTGGAGCGCTGGGGTGGGGGACGCGACCGCCTTGCCAAGCAGCGCTGCAGCAGCTGACTCTGTGCAGCACATGGACGCACCTCTGCTGCTCTCTCCGCCTGCCAGGCCAGGAGAGGGATATTTCAGAGGGAGAAGTCATCACTAGTGCTTAGGTCCTGGAGGGTTGAAGGGTGCACTGGTCCACTTTCTCAGGCTCAAGTTTTGGGCAACTTCAGGCTCGTTTTTTCAACCCAGAACCCTATGTTCCTATGTTTTTGTGTCTTAAGTGACTGATGGGAACAACAATCTTTGGCATTGGTCCAGTATTAAGCGAGATCGCTGCAGTCGTTAACAGGGCGATTGTCCAGCTTGTATGACTCCATTTATTTGGAAATCTCCATTTATTTGGAAATTGAGTCACTCGAGTTTCTCAAGGAATCAGCCCTACATGAATCAGTACATGTAAAATAAAGCAAAAAAGGCAAAAAACAAACGCCTCCCCTGATGGCTCAGAAAAGACGAGTAACGGGTTCACACAGTTCACATTACTACCCAGAATGCCATTTGGCAGCGAGCAGCACGGCGTTGGCTCCGTTTTAATTTCTGGCCCAAGATACTTTTTATTTCCAAATGAGCAGAAGGCAGAAGCCAGTCAAATGCTGGGATCTGGGTGTGAAAAGCTAATGCTGTGTGATGGTTTTACACTGCCACTGGATTACCTACTCATCTGTGTGCCTATGTTTGTGTGTATTTGTATATAATCTGCTGGAATTAAATGCACTTTAGTCAAGCCACGGTGTTTACAGTAAAACCAAAACGGCGACATTATCGAAAAAAAAAAAAAAACGGGGCCACAATCCTCTCAAAAGCTCAGATTTCTAGCGATTAGCACAACCCCCCGCAGCTTACGCAGGGCTTACGATTGGTTTAACCTGTATTTATCGAGGCTCTGTTTACCCAGTGAAAGCTAACTGAGCACACATGTTCTTTCACAGCGACGCCCTGCTTCGTGTACACGAGCGTTCGCTGCCGGAGCTTCTCTTCTGGAGCACACGGGCTTCTGTTTATTGTTAAAATGACTCCATTAAGGGTCTCAAAAGTATCTTTCCCCACCCAAAAGTCTCGTCTCTGACTGGGCGGAGATATTTGAACTTATAAACTTTGGTTGCCCTAACCTCAACACAGCCCAATGTTGCTGGAATCGTCTTATCTCTCAAAAAAATCGACCGTATGTTGTAGGGGATGCACCGATCCAACTTATTCAGTCCCGATACCGATGCCTGCGCTTTGTGTGTCTGTCGGTACCCGATACCGATCCGATACCGTTGATGAATTAATAATACACTGTATACACCTTCCACCTTATACCTTCCTTCCACCGTGTGGAAGAGACTAAAGGCACCAGACTTTCCTAACTAAACATTACTTTTCCTAACTAAGACAAAATAACAGAGATGTAATGTATTGAATTCTTATTTATTTGTACACTCGACTCTTCCACGTGCGACAGAGGGGGGGAAAAAAAACGAACAAAACTGGATCGTCCCGCGGATCTGTTAATTTTTCCGATCCCCGATCCAGCTATTATGCCAATATCGGGACTGATATCCGATCTTAAAGTGCCCATATTATGAAAAAATCACTTTTTCTGGGATTTGGGGTGTTCTTTTGTGTCTCTGGTGCTTCCACACACATACAAACTTTGAAAAAAATCCATCTATGCTGTTTTGAGTGAGATACGATTTCTGAATGTGTCCTGCCTTCAGTCTCCTGGTGAGCTGTTCAAAATCGGCTCGGACTGTGACGTCACAGTCCGAAATGAGCTGGCTAACCACAACCGTTAGCTCGTTAGCATGCTAACAGTTAGCATTAGCATGCTAACGCTAATGCTAACGCTAGCATGCTACGTCGTTCTCAATAGCAAAGCACTGCTACAACACACACAAGTTCACCATAATCTCCAAAAGAACTACTTACATGTGCGCCCTCATTTAGAAGTCTCCCAGCTGATCCTGCCTTGTAACTGACCAAAGTTGGAGAAACAGCCTTTCTTTTACTGTCTCTAGAGCTAGCTAGCTGACATGCTCTACATCTGAGCTACTGAGCATGTGCGAGTGCAATCAAAGATAGTACAGAAGAAGAAGATGAAAAGAGGTCTCACTCTGTAGCTAAAACAGAAACCAGGTGAAAAGAGGATCTGCAGCAGTGAGAGAGAGCTGTGCAGTACAACAACAATATGGTGTTTTTTGAAAATTAAACCATGTAAACCTATTCTGGTACAACCTTAAAATACAGTTATGAACCTGAAAATGACCATAATATGGGCGCTTTAATATCGAATCGGTGCACCCCTAGTATGTTGTAAAAGAAGAAAAGAAAAACGAAACCACATAAAAACACAAGGAATGGAAAAATCTTTTTCTGGTTGTTGCTCATTGCGGTCCACGGCTTCATTTCGCACGTCCGAGCGATGCAGGAGTAATTGTACAAACTGAAAACAACTCGCTACCTCCCTTGTTTACGCAGCCACAAACCCGCCTAAATTTACTGTCTGTGGATCAGAAACGCAAAACAGATCTAGTATTTAGGTACATGTCCTAATGTGTGACGCTTCAACAACAAGTCCTCCAAACCATACCGTGGTATTGGTCCTTTATTCCTAACCTCTAATTCGACCCAAAGGAGCGTTTTTATAAATTAGCGGTGGCAGGAAATACAACGGACAGGAGCGTTTTCTGTCCTCATATCTTAACGTAACGCGGTTTCAAAGACGTATCAGTATCAGTGTCGTGAAATGGTCGCAGTTTTGTTAGGTTTAGGCACAAAGTGTACTTGGTTGAGTTTAGAAAAAGGTTATGGTTTGGGTCAGAGCCGGCCCAGCCACTAGGCGACCTTTGCAATTGCGAAGGGCCCCGTGGCCAGCAGAGGGCGCCACTGAGTCACCGCTAGCTAGTTGGCGTTCTAAATCATCCCGCTGTTCGTGATCGCTGTCGGCGTGCCCCTTTTTTTCCCAATTTTTGGGAACTTTTTTTTTTCTTTAAAATTTTTTTTTTATATATTTTTTTTTTTTTTTTTCTTAAACCAAGAAAATAATATTTACGTGGATATCGACGTTTTAAACACCAAATTGCGCAATCTCATTGGCTGATGCCAATTTCTGACGACGTGATTCGTTCAGAATCGTCACGTGACGCGCTCTGACATTTCCGCGGTAGTTCAGAATGTCGAAAGAAGTGCGTCGAAAACGGAAAACCCAAAGGTCTAGGGCCAGCTCTGGTTTGGGGTTAAAATGTGTACATTAGTTACGTTGCCTAATGTCCGGTTACGAACGTGACGTTGTTCAGTTTGTTCCGTTAAAATTTAAATAAAAATCAGCATTTACTTTTATTTTCAAACAGGACGCAAATTTTGTTTGTTTGGCAATCTGATTTTTCGTCACCGTACTCCCTGTTTTGCTCCCGTCATAACTACTACGACCACTAGAGGGCGCCGCCACTATAAACACAAATATGGGTCAAAATTGCTGCTTGAACAAACGACCTATGGGGGCGTTTTTCAGGGTAAAACTATCTCTGCAGCCAGTTGAGGTGGTTCGGGCATCTGGTAGGGATGCCCTCCAGGCACGTCCAGCTGGGAGGAGGCCTCGGGGAAGACCCAGGACTAGATGGAGAGACGTCCAGCTGGGAGGAGGCCTCGGGGAAGACCCAGGACTAGATGGAGGCCCGTCTAGCTGGGAGGAGGCCTCGGGGAAGACCCAGGACTAGATGGAGAGACGTCCAGCTGGGAGGAGGCCTCGGGGAAGACCCAGGACTAGATGGAGGCCCGTCTAGCTGGGAGGAGGCCTCGGGGAAGACCCAGGACTAGATGGAGGCCCGTCTAGCTGGGAGGAGGCCTCGGGGAAGACCCAGGACTAGATGGAGAGACGTCCAGCTGGGAGGAGGCCTCGGGGAAGACCCAGGACTAGATGGAGGCCCGTCTAACTGGGAGGAGGCCTCGGGGAAGACCCAGGACTAGGTGGAGGAATTATATCTCCAACCTGGCCTGGGAACGCTTCGGGATCCCCCAGTCGGAGCTGGTTAATGTGGCTCGGGAAAGGGAGGTTTGGGGTCCCCTGCTGGAGCTGCTCCCCCCGCGAACCGACACCGGATAAGCGGACGAAGATGGATGGATGGATGGAACTATCTCTGCCGGGGTTGTAAAGGAACTACTGTATACCGGAAGTGTTTGGTAGAAATGTGGCTAACATGATCTGCCTTTCTGTAAACAAGGGAATTTGGTGCTCAAAGAATTTTACTCTAGTGTGTAACTTTTTGATATTAATGAGCGTCCGTTGCATTCAAGCCGTCGCCAAATGAGTTGCTACAAAGCTAATTAAAGGTATTGTGGAGGATTTTCTTTTTCCGGGTGGATCATCAAGACTATTGGTCCTCCTAGTTGTCAACCATTCTGGCGCTATGTTTACGTAAGGCCGTCGTACGTGCTCGTCCCTAGGGTAGTTTTCGCTTTCTGCGCATGAATACTTTCAGGTGTATATGTGTGGTGAGCTACGAGTGTCTACGAAAGGTATGACAAGAATGCTTTTTTATTAATAAGGGAAAAACTTCCACTAATTAACCCTGACAAAACACACCTGTGAAGGTAAAACCATTTCAGGTGACTACCTCATGAAGCTCATTGAGAGAACACCAAGGGTTTGCAGAGCTATCAAAAAAAGCAAAGGGTGGCTACTTTGAAGAATCTAAAATATAAGACATGTTTTCAGTTATTTCACACTTTCTTGTTAAGTACATAATTCCATATGTGTTCATTCATAGTTTTGATGCCTTCAGTGAGAATCTACAATGTAAATAGTCATGAAAATAAAGAAACACATTGAATGAGAAGGTGTGTCCAAACGTTTGGCCTGTACTGTAGATGGATAAATAAAGGGAGTGCAGATACAGCCAAGGGTTCAGCAAGCTAATTCTAGTTTCCTCTATTACCACTGGGACCAAAACACAAACTCAAGAATCAAACCCAATGAGAGCATTTTGTAGCTGCTGCACTGCACCTCTCTGGACATTTCCTGGCTAACACAGCTGCTTAGCAGCTCTGTTTGCCCCCCCCCACTCACCCCCCCAAGATCACAGTCAGCTACACTGAGAGCCAAAGTCTGGGTCAACACTTCCTCTTCCACTTCCTCCTCCTTTTTCTCCAGATTGCAGCTGGCGGATGTAATTGAATTAAGGAGGAAGCTTTGTCTTTGGGCCGTGGAGGCAGAAGAATGGATGGACCCGACGCATGCACAGAGGAACAGGCACATGTTGGTGTTTTTCAATTGATTTGAGACTGTCCTCTCTCTGGAAAAAACGGCCACAGCAATTACGACTCATACTAACGTTTATAGTGGCTGTAGTCCATATCCTTTCCGTTCCACTTCCGGGATTGCCCATGACGATTGTGATTGGTTTAAAGAAATGACAATAAACCAGAGCCTCGTTTTTCTCCCATCCCGGAAATGCTGTGTGGACTAGCCGGACCCTCCTCCGCAGCGCTGTGGAGGAAGGTCTGGCAATGCGAGACTAGCTAAACCTATCCAACCTTAACTACGTGTTTTAAAAAAAAAACGTGACTGTTATGTTTTCGGGTTTGGATATGTGGAAGATGGAAAACGCTCCTGTGGGTCGTATAAGAGGGCAGGAATAAACTGCCGACATTGACGTAGTAGCAACTGTTAGGAATCAAAACGCTTACAGATCTTTCTTTTTAATAATCTTGATTTATGGTGGGAAAGGATTTTCTGAACATTCATGTTGTACTGCCTTACAATCATACATACAGTTAAAATATTTAATCGCGATTAATCGCGTTAATGTCATAGTTAACTCGCAATTAATCACACATTTTTATCTATTCTAAATGTCCCTAGATTTCTTTCTGTCCCATTATTTTTTTTTCTCATTTTAATGCTCTGATCAACATGGAAAAGATTGGCTTGCTTTGTGCTTTTGTTGCCTGGCTTTGACAAGGGGGCGCAGAATCAGCTGTGTGCTCGGCCATCAGCTGTGTGCTCGGCCATCATCAGCTGTGTGCTCGGCCATCATCAGCTGTGTGCTCGGCCATCATCAGCTGTGTGCTCGGCCATCATCTGCTGTGTGCTCGGCCATCATCAGCTGTGTGCTCGGCCATCATCAGCTGTGTGCTCGGCCATCATCAGCTGTGTGCTCGGCCATCATCAGCTGTGTGCTCGGCCATCATCAGCTGTGTGCTCGGCCATCAGCTGTGTGCTCGGCCATCAGCTGTGTGCTCGGCCATCATCAGCTGTGTGCTCGGCCATCATCAGCTGTGTGCTCGGCCATCATCAGCTGTGTGCTCGGCCATCAGCTGTGTGCTCGGCCATCAGCTGTGTGCTCGGCCATCATCAGCTGTGTGCTCGGCCAAGCGACTTTGAGTCCATGAAAAGCGCTATATAAATTAAATTTATTATTATTATTATTATCATCAGCTGTGTGCTCGGCCATCATCAGCTGTGTGCTCGACCATCATCAAGTGGTATTTCAGACTGGACGTGCTGCGATGATAGCTCAGTTCACAATGACAAAACACACACAGATGACTTTGGTCTCGTCAATGGAACCATTTGGCAACTTTTTAAAAGTAAACTTTCCATTCAGAATCTTATTGGCGTCCATTTCGGCGTCTCACCTGCTACTCTTTGGCCGGCTCGCGAGCCCAAACCAGTGTGTGCGGCGTGCCTGTTGTTGTGTTTCCGGTCTGGCTAGATCCGGTGTGGTGTTGTAGTTTTTCTAACGTTACTAGTTGTTGCAACAGCATGTGAAAAAAACTACAAAGTTTGCAATAAAAAAATTTACGCCGTTAAAATGGGTTTGCGTTAATAACGTGTTTAATTGACCGCACTAATATATATATATATATATATATATATATATATATATATAGCGTCACTGTGTCCACATTCGGACACCACTCGCTGCTATTGGCCACATTCGGACACTTCCGACCTGACGCACCTTCCGGTCTTTTCGCGGTACTTGTGTTTGCGATCTTTACCAAAGATGTTAGCAGAATTGATCCATACCCATCTAACAATCTACGTATGAATTTTCCTATATGTACGTGGACATTTAGATGTCTTATTGGATACGAAAGTGACTTTGATGAGGAAGAGAAGTAATAACGCTCGGGCCACGATCTTTTCCACTAAAAAGTTTCTATTTTTACTGTACTGGAAATTAAGGAGCTTTTATTGCACAGTTCAGAATTGTT
>NC_053122.1:6519463-6521963 GCF_010015445.1 Perca fluviatilis
GTCTTTGGAGTGTCCTTATTAAGACAACTTGACATTAAACAGGATGCCATTATGTCAAGTTGTCTTTACAGAGACATCCTCTGGTGATGTCATCCTGGTTAATGTCAAGTTGTCATGACAAAGACATCCTCTGGTGATGTCATCCTGGTTAATGTCAACTTGTCATGACCAAGACAACTTCTGGTAATGTCACTTTGATTAATGTCAACTTGTCCTAATCAAGACAACCCAAACAATGTCAACTTGTCGCGACAAAAACAGAATGACACTTAACGACAAAAGTCATAAACGTTTGACTTGTTTAAAACGTTTATGACACGTTCATGACAGTGTCATGCCATCGTTATGACAGCGTCATGTCACGATTAGGTCGATACCTTAAAGTAAAGTGTTACCCAATGATGTTGAACAATGCTTGTAGGTACATTTAGGACCTCTAACTGTGACACATTGTGTTGAAAAGGATTGTCTTCAGTGTCAGACCTACATTAGTTTCACTTTTTGTGTAATTCTGAATATTAGAGTAAATTTAAAAAAGCACTCTGATGATTATAACAATATTAATTTCATCCACAAACCCCCCCCCTTTTGTTGGCAGTTATTACCATAGTAACCTCTAGAGATGGGAGTTACACATCCCAAGGCGCAGAGGCTGTAGATATGAAGACAGGCCCCCGCGGGGAAGTGTGTGTGTGTGTGTGTGTGTGTGTTTGTGTGTGTGTGTGTGTGTGTGTGTGTGTGTGTGTGTGTCCTCTCTGTCACCTCACTGTGAAGTCGGCCGACAAACCAATTTG
The DNA here is from genome assembly GCF_010015445.1 of Perca fluviatilis. Classification (NCBI taxonomy): domain Eukaryota; kingdom Metazoa; phylum Chordata; class Actinopteri; order Perciformes; family Percidae; genus Perca; species Perca fluviatilis. The sequence goes on from NC_053122.1 coordinate 6,520,258, forward strand.
TTGGATTTGCTGATGTCATGTTTGGGCAGGCAGGTTGGACCGCACCAACTGAGGGGACACGGGGGATGGGGGGTGGAAAGACTTCTTGTTTACACACACACACACACACACACACACACACACACACACACACACACACACAAAAAAAAGCAGAACTGAGGTGAAAAGTAGTTTCTTCCTAGACTTCCTAAACGGTGAAATAATTGCCAACCAATCCTCTTCTGCAAAGTGTGTGTGTATGTGTGTGTGTGTGTGTGTGTGTCTTAACAACAAAGGCAGCATCAGTGGATAAATGTCAGCCCCTTCAGCCCTTTGTCTGTACAGAAGGAGGTCGACCTGCTCCTCTTCAAAACTAATAAGCTGCTTGTCTTTGTGTATGTGTGCTAATAGAGAGAGAGAGAGAGAGAGAGGAGGGGGTGGGTGGGTGTATGTGTGTGTGTGTGTGTGTGTGTGTGTGTGTGTCCTGCCAATGGGGAATAAGCAACCAGTGTTTTCACACACTGAGCGGTGGGGAGGACCACAGACAAGGACGGAGGCTCGTCTGAGAGGAGCATGAAGCCGAGTCTGTCAGTTTTTTTTACTCCTGCTGCCTGTTGGCATTATGCTCGGTGAGTGTCGTGTGTGTGTGTGTGTGTGTCTTTGTGTGTGTGTGTCTGTGTGTATGTGCTGATTATCTGAATCTAATTAGCCTAGTTGGAGAAACGTTTCCCAGTTCTTTGGCTTCACTCGGTTAGTTTTTCTCATTGATGGATGGAAGGAGTAAATGTGAGTGTGTTTTCAAATGAACTTTGGCCTGATGTAAAACTTAGCATTTACGTGCCTATCTAGCATGGCCTTCTAATAGTATTATAATTGATTGTAGCAGCAGTAGTAGTAGTAGTAGGAGGAAGTGTGTGTCAGCGTACATATGATGTTGTATGATGTGATATGATGAGCCATGCGGCTGAACTGAGACAAACTCTGCTCGCTTAGTTTCTGTCGACATTAAATTGAAGTGATGCGCTTTGCAGCAATATGATCAGCAGCTGCTTCAGGCTAAACACAGGTTATATCGTACGTACATTTTAATGCACAAAACTGTGTGCTGACATAAGAAATGAACAGTCCTTCCAGAAAAATGCAGGTTTTTTTTGTGATTGTTGCAGGCAAAAATCCTTCATTATGCAGCATGTTTTCTTAAAAAATGCGATGGAATATGCGGGATATTTATGCAATTTTACTGCGGTTTGATGAAAAAAAAAAATAATTTGCACAGAAATCGGCAATTTATGCAGCAAAAGTGCGGCGTATTTGAAAAAATGCGCCCCCCCCCATCCCCGCATAAATATGCGGACTTTGACTGATTATGCGTTGAATTATGCGATCGCATTTTTCTGGAGGGACTGAATGAAAAGACCAAAGTGGAGATGAGGGACATGTGTTCCTTTCAGGAGACTGTTGCATGTTATATCAGGAGACCTGGGACTGAATGATTCCATTATTATTATTATTTTTAATTTCTTTATTTAAAAGGGACAACGCACATTAAGATGAGTACAAGGTCCAACATGTAAATGTGCCAGATTTAGCCATTCAGGCTAAACTATAAACGTTAATATGAGTCGTAATTGCTGTGGGCGTTTTTTTAGAGGCTGTCAGAAGACACAGGGCAGTAGCCTTGCTAGCTAGCTGTCTGGCTAGGTTACAATTAAATCCAATGTCCGAAC
>NC_053122.1:6876963-6941963 GCF_010015445.1 Perca fluviatilis
TTTTATATAGACCTTAGTGGTCCCCTAATACTGTATCTGAAGTATCTTTTATATAGGCCTTAGTGGTCCCCTAATACTGTATCTGAAGTCTCTTTTATATAGGCCTTAGTGGTCCCCTAATACTGTATCTGAAGTCTCTTTTATATAGACCTTAGTGGTCCCCTAATACTGTATCTGAAGTCTCTTTTATATAGACCTTAGTGGTCCCCTAATACTGTATCTGAAGTCTCTTTTATATAGACCTTAGTGGTCCCCTAATACTGTATCTGAAGTCTCTTTTATATAGGCCTTAGTGGCCCCCTAATACTGTATCTGAAGTCTCTTTTATATAGACCTTAGTGGTCCCCTAATACTGTATCGGCCAGGGGCAGGCGCTGCTGGTTGTCGCGTTACTTTATGGAGCTTCTCAACTCTGAAAACTTTGCAAATTGTCAATTTAGCAACGATTTTCGCAAGACTGCCTATATTCGAAATCTAAACAGTTAATTTCTCTCCTAAAACGTTGTCAGAAGTGAATTTAGTGATGAATAAGATGGCCAAAATGGATAAAATTGTCCCGTTGTTGGCCTGTCTATGTACCTGCTATGGGTAGCTACTCCCTGTTATGACGTCATCACCCAGTTACTGTAAAAAACATGCTACCGTTGAAGAAACCCCAATAAATGTTATTTTAACGCATTTTAAGACATATATGTTTAAATAAATATTGAGCACTTTATTTACATATTAATTGGTTGTGGTGGTTAACCTGCACTTTACACTTTAAAGCAACACCAAAGCACTTTTCCTCTTAAGTCCCCCTACAGGTTGGAAGCGTAATTGTCCATTACCGCTGTCGTAATGTCTCATTATGTCTCATTCGAACTACAGATCCGCTACCCGATCTGGTAAACTTGCATAGTGCGGTTATAGCGAATGCAGAAGTGCCGTTCACCCTGTTACGAGTTGATGAACCACTGAAACGATTTTGGAAACATTATTTTAAGGTACAAAATAATCTTTGGTGTTGCTTTAATGTTGTCTTCATAATTGACTCGACTGCTTAGGAAATGGCTTTGGGAGAAATCTCACACCAGAATAATTGAGGCTCACCGAGAGAAAAACATTCAGCACGTGGATGGGCAGTTAACAACGAAGCAGACACGTGCCTGCAATTCAAACCACACAAATGTATGAGCACAGCCTCTTTCAATGTGTACCATTGAATTGGTCTGCATCTACCAATAGCCTACCACTGTGCAACAATTACATTATTTATCTTTGTCCAAATCTAGTGCTCACCAGGGCTTCCATCAATAGAGTGGACCACATAAGTGAATTGTGAATTGTGTGCTTTAGTATCGCAGTGGGGGGGGTGATGAACAGCCAAATTTCTCAAAGCTGTATTGGGTAGCTGTTGATGTTGGTTGTCACTTCATCAGAGATCTCCCCAGAAAGCATCTGTCCTCTCATTGTACGTGTCCACATTGGCGTTTTTTTGACGGCAGGGATCGTCCTGCTTCCCAGCCTTGCATGCTCGCCACCAGCAGTTATCAATTTCTCTTCACTGACAAACAAGGAAAACAGGCTAAAACCTGCTGGACCGTCTGCTCCGGGATTTCAAAACAGACCCTAATAGCGGCTCGTTTGGAAACTTTCTCTTATTGTACAAAAACAGTTCACCGACATGAGTTCTAATAACATTTCATGCGAGAAATAGGCCGCAGTTGCAGAGTCTGTCTTCATTTTAGATCGACAACAGTCCGTTTAAAAGATTTCTGTGAGTTTTTGAGAGGCGGTGAGTCGAGCTGGACGGCCCTGATTTGCATAAAACAGCCTGGATTCAACTTTATGCAAATGAGGAGCGGGCGACTTAACGCCTCGCTTCTCGTAAATGTCGCCGCGACGCTACCAGAATGCATTGCGCGGCTGCTTACATAGACAATGAATGGGAAGCGGTGAAATGACGCCCGACAGTGGACACCGGCTTCACCCAGAAAACGACCTTATAGGTTGATCGTGCGAGCAGCTTATAGCTACCTATTCACGCTTGCTGTTATGCGGTGAGCGCTCGTGGCCGTAGTAATTATCGTGAGAGCAAACAAGGATGTCAGGTGACAAAGTATAAGAGCGCCAAATTCTGCTTAAGGAGGCAGGAACACAGGACTTTCACTTACAGTAGGAGACCGGGGTGCATGTCCCGTGTGAAACCCAAAAGTTAACGGTCACTTTTTAAAATTAACAGACTTTTACGGACCTTAGTCCGTGACGCAGTTACTGCCTTTATTTTAGTAGTTTTACATGACTCATTTTGCCGAACCCTGATGTCTTACTAACCCTAAGTATTTTTGTTGCCTAAACTGAACCCCGTTACTATCTATCTATCTATCTATCTATCTATCTATCTATCTATCTATCTATCTATCTATCTATATATATATAAATATACTGTATATCTAAAGCAAAATGCGAAGTCAGACTAAACAAGCAGAGCAGAACAGAGCTCAAAACAGCGAGTCTTTAAGATTTTCTACTCCAGTTTGACATTATAGAAAATGTTAAATCAGAATCAGTCTTATTGGCCAAGTTTACTTACATACACAAGGAATTTGACTTCGGTATACATTCAACAAATAGACATATAGTAGTAAACATTCAGTAGACAAATAGTAATATAGACACACTGTACAATAGAGACAACAATATACATATAGGCACATATCAACATAATATACAAAAATACAAATATACAATTAAGACATAATATCAAGACAAGTACACATAGTAGTGTGCAAGATGCAATGTATGTGAGGTTATCAGCAGAAATGTCACTTCAGACGCCGAGATAAAACGTCTTGATTTAGAGATGAATAGCAAAACTGACTGAAAACACAACTCTCTTCATTAGAAATGCACACATGCTCACATGTGGCCATGGTTTCTGTCTTGGTTACGGTAAAAACATGAAAGCAGAGCGAGGACTTAAGTGGCACATATTTACACAAAGCCGGAGCCCACCGGCTGCCCTGCTGTGGGCGAAAGTATCAACAGCACATTGAAATGTGCAGACAGAAAACGTAAAGCAGTCGCTCCCGGTCTAACTGCTTCACATGCTTTATGGCCTGTGTATAAACCAGGATTTAAACAATGTGATAGTTTTAGAGACACTCTTACACAGGGGGCAGCCATCCTGATCCAGACGAGGGAAAGGAAGCATCATCTAGTCTTTTAATTCTTTCTTTTTTTTTGTTGTTATAGGATTTCTTTTTCATTTCAGGAAAGCATTAACTTATTTTTTAATCCTATCTTCTTTGCAGGAAGAACGCCTGGGACAAAGCTGGGGTGAGAGAAATGACATGATAACAGTAGATAATGACTCTAATAAATTTGCTCTAAAAAGTTTAACTTGTTTTTTAGAGACAAGACGGTTTGATTAAAACAGACTATTGGATGTAGACACATAACAGTAGGGCTGGGTATCGTTAAAAAATCTCCAATACCGGTTCCGATACCAATACCGTGACTTCGATACCGTCTCCTAAACAATACTTTTTTTAGATACCAATTCTATCAAATTAAAAGGAATTACTAGACCGGGTAACCCCAGCCCGATCTGCCGGCGATGTGATTTCTCCCTGCAGCTCAGGCTGGAAACCTGTACGTTTATCTCTCCTGCTTCCGTTACAAATCTGCGGCGACCAATCACAAACTGGCTTATCCACCTGGCGCTATTGGGTGGGTTTAACACGATGACGATAGAGAAGCGACTGCAAGTAGCTTTTTGTTTATGTTCAACATGGCGGCCACCGAAGCGCAGCAACCCGTTGATGCCGCTGTCGCTGCTGTTTTAAAAGATTTCAAAGGCAAGTTTTTGATGAAAACAGAACAAACTTGCCCTGGAACAATTCCTACAAAAGAAGGATGTGTTGGCCTTACTACCGACCGGCTCTGGTAAAAGCCTAATTTACCAGCTAGCCCCGCTGGTGGCCAAAAGAACGGAGCTCAGCTCAAGCCCCGTTGTTGGTCTGATTGGTTGAAGGACTATCCAATCGCGTACAGAGGCATTTGAACTATGCCCGTTGATCACGCCTCTAGTTCAGTAGAAAATACAGAGCAGACTCCCCAGACTAATGTTCACTCTTAAAAGACTGAGCTTGGTCTGGTGATAGCCAGACTAACCCCACAGTCACATTAGCTACAAAAGAGAGCGACATGCACTCGCTTGTGGGCGCTCCTGGGCGTGCCTAGCCTACTCCTGGTTGCTTGGCAACAGTAAACAGAAATTCTCCAGTGCTACCTTCAAGCACGTCTTAAACGTTACTTCAGAGGTATTGTTAAGTCACAAGAACGATGTTTTTGGATTTAAAAGTATTTATTTCTCGATAAAAGTAACAAAATATATGAGATAAAATGCCAAACATATCAGATATATACAGAAATACGATGTCCTGAAGCGTTTTCCGCCATCTTGAATTATTTTCTTCGACTCGAGCCACTGACCTACGTCACGCTGCCCCTTCACTCCGATTGGCTGTCGCTTTGTCGCATCGCTCCACATTTGCATAAAATAGACTTCTTGTCTATTTTGGCCCCGCCTTGCTCGTGGCAGCGGCGAGCTCGTCGCTTGTCGTTGGCAAATGGCCACTCCCGTTGAAAATGAATGGTAGCCTGTCGCTTTGTCTCTGTCTCTTGTAGCTAATGTGACTGTGGGGTAAAGAATTACAACATTGTGTAATGTGTACACGCATGCACATTACACAGAATGGAACTGAAGTTTTATATCATTCAGACAGCACACTTAACAAATGTGCTTTTCTTCTCCCAGACCGACACAGCGACAGGTTTCAACAGTAAGTGGTAAAATACCGGACCTCAGCTGGGTGAGGAAGATATTTGCTGTTTAGATGAAATATATACAACATAATTCTCAGCCCAGTCATCATCCTACTGTATATTCATCAGCCCGTGTACTTGACTGTGAGAAAACACAGATTCTCTGAGCAGATGAATGTTGATCTCACCAAACACTCTTGACCAAGAGCCAATCATTTGTCATTATCCCAAATAAATATCTCTCTTGGGCAACCTCTAGTTCACCCAGTAGATTGTGCGCCCCATGTGGGCTGAGTCCTTGGCAGCGGCACAGGTTCAAATCCGACCCGCGTCCCTTTGCTGCATGTCGTCCCCCCTCTCTCTCCCCTTTCCTCTCTTCAAGCTGTCCTGTCAATTAAAGGCCAGAAAAGCCCCAAAAAATTTGTTCAAAAGTGGAGATCTCAAACCCCCCAATGTTGAAACCAAAGTTACCCCCTTGACTGTAATTTGTTTTCCCATAATTGAGCATCCCTTATCTCAATCCATCTTCTTGTGGTTAAATAAAAAAGTTTTCCCAATGTTTTTGTCACTTTATTGGACGTTTGTGTCACTTTTTTCCAATTTGTCATTTTTTTCAACTTTCTTTTATTAATTTTTACTCTCCAAAATGCTATAAAATTGAATTAAAACACCAAAATCCAATGAAAGTAGTGAAGTGATATTTATTTTACTCGCGAAGAACATTGTATGGAAACAACCACGTTATTTCTTTTGGACAATTTGGTTGAAAGAAACCAAAATTTCTGATTATAGAAACTTTTAAAGAAATGGGTCAAATTTGACCCGAGGACAACAGGATGGTTAAATAAATAAATAAATAAATAGCCAGGAACTATCTGAGGCACTGTTGCGCACTGATTCACACACAGACATATTTCTAACCCCAGTAGAATAATCGAGCACGGCACAGTATATATTATCTTAGTGTGTGGGTTGACCGGGATTTGAATGTGTGATCTGGTTTTGAAAGCACATCATTTTCTCATTAATAACAGCAGCACAGAAGGTTGTTATCTGCAAACAGACCGCGGTGTTACATCTCAACGCAATGACACGTAGGTGTGAAGAGGAGGCTGAAAACAGCAGCACTGCTGCTGCCTAAATGTACGCACAACTGTCATTTACACAATTACGCAATGAATCAGAGTTCACACATTGTTTCATGTTTGCAGATGTTGTAGATTGCAGTTGTTCGCACCTTTTTTTCAAGTAAAGGTTAAAAGGGGATTATGTACATACATATACTTTATTATTACCGTATGTGTTTATGAGTGTGTGACTCTTTGCTCTTGACGCCTGTGAAACCCTCACTGTCTGCTTTCAGTACAGGAACAGGAAAAATGGAAAGTACTTATTTTCTGCCCTAATCTAATATTACTCCACCCTGGGCTATATATATCTGCCCGTTGCACACACTGCAAACAGCAATTTTGTATGTATTTGTCTCTGTTTCGGTATTTATTGTTTATTCTTATTAATGTTTAATATGTTTGTTTGTGTATGTATGCACCCAAACTGTTTTCTCATTTCTGATTCTCTTGTATAATTGAGGGGAAATCTACCCATGTTTGTCATTCTTTTTCATCATCTTATTAAACCTGATTAAAGTCTATACTCTTCAGTTTGATTAAATTAACGATATACAGCTCCTGCTTAACATTTTAAATTGATTCATAAATGAAATTATTATCCTGTTGCAGAGCAGCAACATTCTGTTTTGTTGTTATGTTTTGTATGTTATGAAGAAAATAGCCTGGAGACTGCCAGACCCATCTCCACAGTGCTGTGGAGTAAGGTCTGGCTACACCACAGATGCATTCTGGGATAGGAGGGGGAAAAAAACTTTCTGGGTTGTTTGCATTTCTTTAAACCAATCACAATCGTCTTAGACAGCGCTAAGCTCCGGAAGACCAAGAAGAGAGGCAAATTGACCACAAAGAAACATAAAAGAAGAAACATAGAACTGAGAAGAGACACAAAATAACTACAAACAAGACTCAGAATGACCACAGAGACACAGAACAACCACACAGCGACATAAACAAACCCCAAGAGATACAAACAACCCCCCCCCTTCCAAAAAAACAACCCAAAACTAACACTGAGGGCCCTATTTTAACGATCTGAAACGCAAGTGTGAACTGCAAAACGAAAGTAGCTTTGTGGGCGCATCTCGGGCACTGCTGCTATGATACCGGCGGGATAACTGAGTCTTGCGCCCGACGCAAATCTTAAATGGGTTGGTCTGAAGTAGCTAGGTGTGGTTTGGGCGTAACGTGAAAATAACCAATCAGAGCGTCATCTCACATTCCCTTTAAGAGCAGGCGCGCTTGTTCCATGGCGGATTGTTATTATGACGGTGGATTTGCCGGCGATGTTGCTGCGGCCTCTCGGGCGCATCTCCTCAAGTCTGGAGAGGATTGCTGCAGCCATGGAGCGTGGGCCTCCAAACGCACCACCTGCTCCTGTTGTGCCCCTTCCTCCTCCCCCCCACTCCATCTCCGTCCACCCGCTCCACCAGAAGCACATCGTGCATTGCCACTCCCACCTTAGTTCAACATTACGTCTCCTTAATTCCTCTAATATTTCCTCATTTATGTCATCAACACATCCAGGATTCATGGAAATGTGTAAAACACAACAAGCCCCAAAGAATGCTGCGACTTTTTGAGGACTGTACTGTAAAATGCCTCCTGACCTATCCAAACACCTGAAGCGAATTTTCAGTAATATTTTTCTTTGTAAGTAGGTTTTCAAAAATGTGAACTGCTGATGAGAGAAGTGTATGCGCGTTGTGCACACGCTACATTATGGCCAAGCCATTCGTCCCTAAAATAGCATCAGAATAATGCACCACTGACTTTAGACCCGGTGACTTTAGTGGCGGAATTGTTTTCTGAAACTGCAGAATAGCACCAGGGAACGTTTGCGCCTGAACTCGCCTCCTCTTTTCGCTGAACCGCCCCCGGGAGCGCAAATACATTCCCTAATTTACCGACGTGCGTCTGTGGAGGGAAAAGTCCGCTGTGCGTCGGGTGCAAAATAGGAATGATACATGCGTCGGTGTACAAAGGCAATTGCACTGAATGCAAGATAGGGCCCAAAGAGGGACTAAACAACCACAAAGAGAGACAAAACGACTACAAAGAGAGACTAAACAATCACAAAGAGACACAAAACGACTACAAAGAGAGAGAGAAAGACCCACAAAGAGACTCAAAACAACTACGAAAGAGACACAAAACAACCACAAAGAGACACAAAACAACCACAAAACAACCACAAAGAGAGACAAAACAACCTCAAAGAGAAACAAAACATCCACAAAGAGAGAGAGAAAGACCCACAAAGAGACTCAAAACAACTACAAAAGAGACACAAAACAACCACAGAGACACAAAATAACTACAAAGAGAGAGAAAGACCCACAAAGAGACTCAAAACAACTACAAAAGAGACACAAAACAACCACAAAGAGACACAAAATGACTACAAAGAGAAAGACCACAAAGAGACTCAAAACAAATAAAAAGAGAGACAAAACAACCACAAAGAGACACAAAACAACCACAAAGAGACACAAAATGACTACAAAGAGAGACAAAACAACCACAAAGAGACACAAAACAACCACAAAGAGACACAAAATGACTACAAAGAGAAACAGAAAGAACACAAAGAGACTCAAAACAAATAAAAATAGAGACAAAACAACCACAAAGAGACATAAAACAACCACAAAGAGACATAAAACAACCACAAAGAGACATAAAACAATCACAAAGAGACACAAAACAACCACAAAGAGAGACAAAACAACCACAAAGAGAGACAAAACAACCACAAAGAGAGACAAAACAACCACAAAGAGAGACAAAAACAACCACAAAGAGACATAAAACAACCACAAAGAGAGACATAACCACAAAGAGAGACAAAACAACCACAAAGAGACATAGAACAACTTTAAAGAGACACAAAACTACCACAAAGAGAGACAAAATTTCCCAAAACAGACACAAAATAACCTCAAAGTGACACAAAACAACTACAGAGAGACGCCAAGAAACAGAAGAGGCATAGCCATCACAAGGTCTGTGTCTTGCTCCTATGTAGGAAAGATGGGGAGGCTTTTGCGTGTCTGTGCCCGGTGGAACCCTTGTCTCATAATCTCCCCTTTACCACCTTTGTAACAGTTTTGAAAAGCACTGACAAATGATGTTGTGTTTCCGACAGGGACATCATATCAGTGGCATGGGGGCCAGCGTATCTTCTGTCTTAATGTGGACGACTTGTTGGACGCGTCCTAAAGACAGAAGAAGCAGTAAAAAGACGCTCCTGGTGTGTGGGGGTTTTACGTGTGGGATCACAGTACGATAACCTGACTCCTCCAGATGGATCGCTTCGCATTTGCTCGGCATATCCATCTGGGAACTTTCCGTTGGAGATCTTTTGGGAAGGGGGCGAAAACCCTGGTTAGCTGATTGGATGAACCATCTGTCTATCACCACCTATATGTTGGTGATAGACGGGCCAAATCAACCAATCAGATCAAACTCTTGCCGAAACCAGTCGGGAGAAGAGCAAAAACATCTTTTCCTCCGAGAAAAGCCTCCAGTGCCGTTTTTTTGCTCTTCTTTCAATGAAGGAATACTTTCTAATTCGGATAAAACTTGCTGCGATAGCTACGCTCATCTCATCCGTGGAAGCCGCCACGTTGTTTAGACTGAACGGTCGCTTCTTGTTGCGTCACGCCTAATATCGCCTCAAAACCAACGCTGATTGGTCGGTTGTTTGGCGAACGGCTCGAAATTTTGTCTATCTCAAAATGCCAGACTGATCTGCGAGTGGAAAACTGGAGGTCGCCAGATCAGGACGCTCTCACGAGGCTAACAATACGAGGCCTTGGGAAGCAAACTGGTCCCGTCCCAACGAGTTTAAACTTCTTATAGAGTATTTTTCATGATTGTACAGTAAGATATGTCCGTGAGGGACCTTTACGCGTCTCTTGGCCTTGAGCTTGAATTAAAACCCATCCTTTTTCCCCTCAGTTCTTCCTGTGTCTCTCTCTTTCCTCTTACAGTCTGGAGACACCGGCTGTTTATTGCCCCGGCGCTGTGGCTTTTGCAAATTGCTTTTCTTCCACCCTCATATTATGAAGCACATTGTTCTTCCTCATCATCATCGCCATCCCTCTCTCTGTCATTACCCTGCACAGTGTCAGAGAGGGGAGAAAACAAAATGGGCGTCACTTGTCCTACAAGATCATTCTTTGTCATATTTTATATATATATATATATATATATATATATATATATATATATATATATATATATATATATATATATTTTATTTTTTTTTTTTTTTTTTTTTTTTTTTTTAAAATTTTTTTTTTTTTATTTTTTAATTGTGGGAGTTGGACAGTGAGATGACGCCAAGATAATCTACTTAACCTTCAACAGTGGGTGAGTAAAGAAACGTAGGTATGTAATACGATACACATTGAGCTTGGTTATATTGTCCAGAAGCTTATTGTAACATCTTTATCTTTGTTGTTGGCATCTTTCTTTTCCTCTTCTTTTCCCTTGTGTCTTATTTCTGACTGATTAAGCATCCACGCTGTTAATAAAAACGTGGTTTCCAAAGAACATATAAAAAAAGGCTGTCAAGAAGAAGGACACATAGCCCGGCTCCTGTAAATTTCAAATGTGAGGTCTTACTGTATCTTCTTTTGTCATTATTTCTTTTTTAAATCATTGTTGTTTTCTGATTTTAATATACACACTTCCCAGAAAACGGACACTCTTTTGAGCAGCAATTGATTTAATTATTCAGATTGTTGCTCTGTACAGTGCAAATTTCAGAGTTTTTCACAAGTTAACTTTATATCAACTGTTACTGCACCCCCGGCCCTTTTCTTTTTCTCAGAATTGAATCCACTGTCTATGCAAGGCAAGGCAAGGCAAGGCAGCTTTATTTGTATAGTGCATTTCAGCAACAGGGCAATTCAAAATGCTTTACATAAAACATTAAAGAGCAGTTAAAAACAATAAAAAATACACAAACAGATCAAATACGATATTATAGGACGCTGGTGTGGGACAGTGAATAAGCCGTTGCTCTATATACGTAATCCACCCGCAATCATTGCTGTTTTTCAACAGTGTATCTTCAGTAAAAATTAAAAATGTAACAACAGATAAAATACGAGAATACAAGTTACAGTGCAGTATAGGGCTGCACAATATATCGATCTAAATCGATTTTGTGATATGAGACTAGATATCGTCTTAGATGTTGGATGTCGTAATATGACGTAAGTGTTGTCTTTTCCAGACTGTTGTAGCTGTTCTGTTATTTGCCTTTACCCCACTTAGTCATTATATCCCCATTACTGATGATTATTTATCACAAATCTCATTGTGTAAATATTTTGTGAAAGCACCAATTGTCAACTCAACAATATCGCCACAATATCGATATCGAGGTATTTGGTCAAAAATATTGTGATATTTGATTTTCCCCATATCGCCCAGCCCTAGTGCGGTATAAGAAGTGGACAATTATTTAAAGCAGGAATCTTCAACAGGGGGTCCGGGACCCCTAGGGGGTCCTCAGAGTCAATGCAGGGAGGCCTCCAAATAATTCTACATTTTTAAATGTTTTTTCAAAAAAAAAATGTATTCATCAACATGAATCCAACATATTATTAGCAAATATAAATCCCCACTGATGATAGGCTTACTGGCCAGTTATACTACTAACTTACATTATATAGGTAAGGTAATGTAGTCACTAAGGTAGCCATCCACAGATACAGTTCATCATAAGGATTCACTGTGCCACATGTATGTTTAACATTAAAACATGATTTATAAAATCATGCCAACAGTTCTAAGGCTATTTTAAAAGCTTAATATTCTAAGCAAAAAAAAAAAAGATGTATAAAGGCTTTAGGCTGCATGTTATTGTAGGTCCTGTTTAATATGCAACTTTATTTTATACAATATATGTAGTAGGGGGTCCCTGCTCCATCTCTCTTTCAGTTAAGGGGTCCTTGGCTTAAAAAACGTTGACGACCCCTGGCTTAAAGAAAGGCAACATCAAAACGAAAGGTCTTCAGCCTTGATTTAAAAGAACTGAGAGTTGCTGTGGACCTGCAGTTTTCTGGGAGTTTGTTCCAGATAGGTGGAGCATAGAAACTGAACGCCGCCTCCCCCTGTTTAGTTCTGACTCTGGGGGACAGGAAGCAGACCTGTCCCAGACGACCTGAGAGGTCTGGGTGGTTCATGTGATGATGTGATGTGATACTCAGTTTAAAAACACTACCATGACATCTAGTGGGGGAATGCCATCTGTGCACACTCTGTGCTATCCAAGTCTCTAAATCTGCTCTAAATTAATTTATATTCCACTTCATGTTGTTTTCTCTAAATTTCACATACTATATTATGTTTCTTTAAACACCCGGCCGGCTTACATATGCACTCTAAATTACAATAAATTCACCAGATTAAGCTCCAACATAACAGGCAACAAATAGGATGAAATGGTCCAAGGATTGTCCCTGATGGCATTTATTTGCAAAGGATCGGCCAAGTGGTAGAAGAATGGAGTCGACCCATCACCTGTCGTAGAGTTTCACCAGACCAGATACTGTATGATGCAATTTTGGTATATTATCTGCCATATTCAAGTTGTATTTTAGTGGGGGTGGTGATAGAATGTAAAAGAATTGGGAGAAATTGTAAGTTTAGGTTCTACTACACATGGTTAGTATCTCACAGGCCGATTCCTGACTTGATACATTTAAATTGTGACTACTTTCAGGACAATACAACGAAAAAATACAATGATTTAGTGTGTCTCCGCTAGGGCTGGGCGATATGGGGAAAATCAAATATCACCATATTTTTGACCAAATACCTCAATAACGATATTGCGATGATATTTAGGGTTGACAATTGGTGCTTTCACAAAATATTTACACAATGAGATTTGTGATAAATAATCATCAGTAATGTGCATATAATGACTTAGTGGGTAAAGGCAAAAAAAAAGACAACACTTATATATGTACGATATCTAGTCTCATATCACAATACCGATTTATATCGGTATATTGCCCAGCCCTAGTCTCCGCCACAATTTTACTCTTGGGAGTGTGAAGGAAGCGTTTGGACCACCCAGTAGCCTTGAGAAATCAAATGCACAGCAAATGGAATTTAACAATGAACTGAATAACACAATAGCAAAAACCTAAGTGCAGTTTAAAACCTAATTTCACATTTGTGAGACCTTTTATTCTTCTTCGTAAATAATAGTTTTAGTTCCCATAATGCTCACAATGCTTTTTCTGAAGCGTTCCCACCTTGACAATAATATAATAATATTGTAGAGGAATCCTTGACTACACAGAAAGAATACCATGCATGTCTGTTAGCATATGAAATATAGACAATGAAATGGCAGATCTGTGACTAAAAAAAAAAAAAAAAAGGCTTGCAAATAATGTGATTATAGAAACTCAAAGGAATTCCTTCACGATTCAGATTACATTTGAATTTACTTGATCTATGTCAATGGATTACATAATGTTGGCTTTATGTTATTAGCCAGCGCTCTTGCAGTGCAGACGTGCTGCGCTCCGTCTGCCAAACAACTGCACTGCAGTTCCACCTTACGCAACTCCATTTGCTTGCCTTTTTATGTGTGTACGTGATGCGTGCATGTGTGTGGTCAAACTCAGAAATTGCGCAACATAAATTATGCCATATAAAATGAGCATTTTGGCAGCAATATCCTATTGCAGTCAATTGGTTCTTGCTGTAAAGACACGAGATTGCATGTATTTCTCTGGCATTACTCAAATACTGTTGCAATCCAGAAAAGGTTGTCTAAATAAAATACTAGACAAATAGACAAAACTGCCTTTTAAGAGGTTGTGAAAGAAAAAAACAACTGTAAGTTATGGAGTTAATATTTACACAAAATTAGCTTAAGTCTCTCGCTTAAGTAAATACAGATTTGAAAAGAGCACATGTATTATTAAATGTAAAAATCATAGAATAAAGTTCATTTAGGCCTAGTCTATCTCTATGGTAAAAACATGTAATACCGTATGGCCGTTTTACTCGGGTTATTACGGTAAGGGCTCCCCGGTCTGCGGACCACGCCCCCTCAGTTTAGCCACTATCCATCCAGGCAAAAAACAGAGCTGTCACAGTGGAAGCTGTCCTCCTGTTGCTGTGACTGACCGAAGACACAACTGACAGGTGAGTGCGAAGAGACAATCAAACGTGTCTTTGCATTGTCGTGTAATGTTGTCACTATTAAGCTTATACGAGTTAAAACCCCAGCTAGTAGCTGTCGGAACGATAGGTTACTAGCTAACGTTAGCTGACATAAGTTTAGCTAGCTAACCGTTAACTCTAATATTAAGTGAGCGTTAACGCTTTTCTCGTTGCTCTTCGTAGTTCAACTTTACAGCCTAATAAGGGAACATAATACATTCTCAGTTATTTTGAGATAACCATTCATAATTCGGTCTATTTCAAAAGGTAAAACGTTAAGGTTACCTTGCGTAATGACGAAGGTAACTTAGAAACATATATATTTAAATACCCAATCTCAAATTCTAAATCAATATGACCCAGCCTGCGTTACTTTGTTCTTAACAATTCCAACTTGACGGCACCGCCCACTACAGTACAGTCTGGTTGGGGCCGACCGTATGAGGTACGCAACTTAATTAGGTTGCTTTATTAAAATAAAGTTGATTTGATACATTGTGCGTATGCCGAATTGTTAAGTGGTTAATTCCAATTAAATCAGGGCTTTTGAATTGTCTTGCATGAGGCATAAGGGTGTGCTAGAAAGCGAGGCAACATTAAATTGCCACTTTTTTGAATGGAATTTGGAGTCCAGCCGTAAACGCGACATTAGCTTTGCAGGTTCCTGCATCACCGTAGCGAATACTTATCTACCGCCATCTTCATACTGTACGTCTGTGTCTCTTGTAACTCTGTGTCGGTGTGAACCCGAGGTGCCAAGCAAGATGAACAGTGTTTTATAAATAGATAGTGTGACATTAACGGCTGGATTCCTGACCTTGTTCTGATCATCGGACCGAAGCACTGCGCAGACTCAGAGGGAGGGTCCAAGTAACTGGATGCATTAACCTGCTCAAATTATTACACAACTGAACCCAAAACTGACCGCAGCATTATCTGCTCCTGTGTGCAAATATCGGCTAGCATGTGGCCACTAACTGTGCTATTGCTCAATGACTAATATCCATATGGCCTCTAATCAACGAGGGAGTACCAAAAGTCCAGTTTTTACTTATTTTACATATTTGATTTAGCTTGAACTAAATCCTAGCCTATAAAACAGTTTGTCTGTGGAGTCTGATTCTAGTCATTTGAGGTTATATGAAGATGTGCCAGTCTATGTTTTATGATTCAGGTATTTGTGTTAAGTAATGTGCCATTTTTTTTAAATGCATGTTGAAATTCGGAAATTGAAGTCTCTTTAATTTTCTGATGACACACTGTAAGAACACAACCAGACTGTCAGTTGTAATTTGTGGATGTAATCCTAGAATCCCTGAGGCTAAAATAGTCAGGGGTGTATGTCTTTAGATCATTTACTGAAACAAAATAGCACACGATAAAATGCTCCGTAACAAGTAAAAGTCCTGCATTAAAAGTTTTACTGAAGTCAACATATAGAAATATTGGCAACATTTCCCTAATCTATCTAATAAAGCGAGACATATCGGTATGTATGAATGCGTGCGTGTTTGGGGGTGTGGTTGGTGGGATGGTAACCTGCACGTCACACGCAGACGCCACATGCAGAACGCTTTGCAACACTTTCCTGGAGCCCGAGCGGATAGCTGAAAGGAACATCGCGACTGTTGTGTGGAATAAGGTTGGCGAAAAAAAGGCCCTGCGCTTTTCAGTGTCTATTATTTTGCTAAGAGGAAACTCAATAAAAAGCCATTTGCCAACACTATATCGTATTAAGTTGCTGTGAGCTGTAGCCTACATTCACCACTTCTAAACAGAGGCAGAACATAATGTAATTTCTGAGATTATTCCTGCACAGAGCTAGCCTAGAAATCTAGACACACCCTAGCGGCAGCAAATGTAATTTGCAGCCAGGGTCAGTCTAAGCACTCTCGTTGGCTTGCGAGCTGGAAAAAACAAATTCTGGTCAGGCCAATCACATCGTGTATAGAGTCGGTGGGCGGGCTTATTGCTGCTGCTGCTGGGAACAGCGGTCTTCTGGAAGACTTGGAGTTCAGCTTTTCTTTTGAGAAAAGAACAAAAAACTGAAATCATTTTTGCCGACCGGATACGGCAAAAGTTTAATCTATCAACTAGCGTCGCTACCTTCTTCATTGCTCTGCCTGGTTGTAGCGCTATCCTATTGGGGCAGAGGGAATTTGAAAGACAACCGTTTATCCCGCCCCTCGGATTGAGCCCTGCCCAATGGGGAGTTCCCAGACCCAACATCTGGATGTGGGTCTGGCTTGTCAGGCTAGCACACAGCTGAACCGGGCAGACACGGCACTTTTCATCAGACTCACCCTACTTAACCTACTTACTTACCCCCTATCCCCTACTTACTGGCTCCGCCCTCCTACGCCTCCGCCCTCCTACGTACTTCCGCTCAATTTCAATTTTCCTCCAGTACTCCGTCTGGGTTTGCGATATATTCTTGGGTTTTCTCCGGCCAAATCTTTACCGGTCCAATCAGAGAACAGAGGGAGTGGCTGAGAACGATGACGTTGAGGTCGTGCGCTAGTTTGAGTTGTAGTTCCGTAATGGCGGCGGAGAAAGATACGAGCGAAACCATTCGGTCCGTTGTGGCAACGCCGCCGAATATCCAGAAGTTAAAGCCCGAGCAAGACCAATCTTTGCTGAGTTGTGTTGGGGGCCATGATGTCGTGGCCCTCCTCCCCACGGGGTTCGGGAACAGTTTGGTTTTCCAGCTCGCTCCGTTAGCGGTGAAGGAGTTGGCTAAGGCTAACGCTAGAGATGCTAAGCCGGCATCACGACCAAACGTTAGCGATTGGTTCTGGCAGATCCAGAGTGGCTCTGGGCAGATCCAATAGTTTTAAACTTCAACAGAGGACCGCCTTCAAGGAAGTTAACGCTTGTCAATGGAGAGTGGCCAGACTCTCTGTACCAGAGTCTGGTAGGATCAGGCTAGTGGACCAGAGTCTGGTAGGATCAGGCTAGTGGACCAGAGACTGGTAGGACCAGGCTAATGGACCAGAGTCTGGTAGGACCAGGTTAGTGGACCAGAGTCTGGTAGGACCAGGCTAGTGGACCAGAGTCTGGTAGGACCAGGCTAATGGACCAGAGTCTGGTAGGACCAGGCTAATGGACCAGAGTCTGGTAGGACCAAGCTATAACCGGCAAGCCACTAAACCTGTATGGAAATTAACACCTCTGCTGGTTAACGCTCATATGACACAACTCTCTCTCGCTTTACAAAGACAACACAAAATACAGAAAATAAGCATCTCTCAACACATACTCTCATGCAACACAGAACATGCTCTCATACACATTAGACCAGGGGTCTTCAACGTGTTTTAAACCAAGGACCCCTAAACTGAAAAAGAGCTAAACTAAGCTATTAAAATAATTATTGTGGGCATGATTTTATAAATGATCTTTAAATGTTGCACATACTGTACATGTGGCACATTGAATCCTTAGGATGGCTACCTTAGTGACTACCTTACCTATAGGCCAGTAAGCCTATCATGCTAATAATATATTGGATTCATGTTAAGACATTTAAATTTGGAAAAAACCTTCAAAAATTAACTATAATTTGGTGGCCCCCCTGCAGTGACTCTGAGGACCCCCTAGAGGTCCCGGACCCCTTGTTGAAGATATCTGCATTAGACAAGTACCTAAATAAATAGTAAGCACATTAACTCCTTTTTTCAGTGTTTTTAATTGAACAACCCTGTACATATCGCACAAAATGACACAATGCACTGTAGTAGTATCAAAAGTAGGTGTTCATAATGGCTCCTATCAGAATGTTATATTTTATATATTAGGGCTGCAACTAACGATGACATTAAAAAAGTAAATATGCTCCAGCCTCTGAGGCTACAGTACCAGCTGACTGACTGAGGAAAGTTTGTGTCCAGTGTTTTTTTAGCAGCAGCTATGGTCTGTTTGAACTAAATACTTTCAGTGTTAGGACTAACTTCCCTGTGCTGTGTTACAACAGTTTGCACAATGCATTTCTCAACCAACGTATTGCCTAAAAATCCTTGTTTAACATTTAACCCTTCCTATCTTCATGCCAGTTAGCAGTATTTGACAAACTTCTACGTGCTATTGATGTCAGTCATGTACTTGTTGATCCATTTCAAATTGTGAATGCTGGTATTAAATTTGGTCAGTGCATTTTGTGTTTAAAATAGGTTGTCATGATTTCACAAACCGTCCCCCTTAACTTGTTAAATCAGCAGGTTTTGGACAAGTGCATCTGTAGTATGGTCGCAGATTATTTGGCCCTGTTGAAGTTCATGGTGTTTTAAAGGTCCCATGACATGCTGCTTTTTGGATGCTTTTAAATAGGCCTTAGTGGTCCCCTAATACTGTATCTGAAGTCTCTTTTATATAGACCTTAGTGGTCCCCTAATACTGTATCTGAAGTCTCTTTTATATAAACCTTAGTGGTCCCCTAATACTGTATCTGAAGTCTCTTTTATATAGACCTTAGTGGTCCCCTAATACTGTATCTGAAGTCTCTTTTATATAGACCTTAGTGGTCCTCTAATACTGTATCTGAAGTCTCTTTTATATAGACCTTAGTGGTCCCCTAATACTGTATCTGAAGTCTCTTTTATATAGACCTTAGTGGTCCCCTAATACTGTATCTGAAGTCTCTTTTATATAACCTTAGTGGTCCCCTAATAGTGTATCTGAAGTCTCTTTTATATAGGCCTTAGTGGTCCTCTAATACTGTATCTGAAGTCTCTTTTATATAGGCCTTAGTGGTCCCCTAATACTGTATCTGAAGTCTCTTTTATATAGACCTTAGTGGTCCCCTAATACTGTATCTGAAGTCTCTTTTATATAGACCTTAGTGGTCCCTTAATACTGTATCTGAAGTCTCTTTTATATAGACCTTAGTGGTCCCCTAATACTGTATCTGAAGTCTCTTTTATATAGGCCTTAGTGGTCCCCTAATACTGTATCTGAAGTCTCTTTTATATAGGCCTTAGTGGTCCCCTAATACTGTATCTGAAGTCTCTTTTATATAGACCTTAGTGGTCCCCTAATACTGTATCTGAAGTCTCTTTTATATAGACCTTAGTGGTCCCCTAATACTGTATCTGAAGTCTCTTTTTATATAGGCCTTAGTGGTCCCCTAATACTCATAAAGTGAAATTTTCATGCAATAGGACCTTTTAAAAACTTACCTGTTGCAGTGTTTCCTTTAGGATTTTTTTTTTTAGCAGTGGGGGCAGGTCCGAACACCAGGCATTTACATTTATTGTGTGGTCTAACCCATTTGTCTCTCTGTAGTTGCGGGTTGTATTGTCGATTGTTGTCCTCGGGTCAAATTTGAACCATTTTCAAAAAGTATCTAGATCAGAAACTTGGGTTCCTTTCAACCAAATTGTCAAAACAAAATAACGTGGATGGTTCCCTACAACGCTCTTCACAAGTAAAATAAATGATCAGTTCACTACTTTCATTGAATTTGGCTGTTTTTATTCAATTTTGTAGCATTGATAACAATTTAAAAAAACGTCTGGAAAAAGTGTCAAAAACGTCGGGAAAAGCTTCTCAAACTTCGGGAAAAGTGTCAAAAAATATTTATATATTTATATTTTAAAATTTTGACCCACAAGGTTAACACACAAGGGTTAAATAAGGTTTTAATCCTCCCCACCTGTCACTAAGACATTGTAGTGTGCAAGAAACTGTTCCCTCATTCACTCACTCACCATTTCCTATGTAGTGTTTATTAAATAGTGAACTATATAGGGAACGACTAAACCAGATTTCGGACCCTCACTGAAAACGCATCGTTGCGTGACTCGCGTCGGGAGATGCGCCGGTTATTTGTGTGACGGAGGCGGGCGCGCCCGGCGTCCTGTAAACAAACCGAAACTATATTACTTCTTATGCGTCTCTGAAACAAAGCGAGCACTCAGGAGAATAGTAAAAGTTTGCATGTTACATTTCCACTGTTTAGAAACGAAAGCCCGCTCCATTGTTCCTTTACAGTTTTCGCTGGTGCTTCTGCTTCTTCTTCTTCTCCTCCGGGAAAACATGCCCGCGTTGCATTGTGGGATACGGGAGTAAAATGTAGGGTACGTCGTATATAGCGAATGCAATGAACTGCGGAGGATTTCGAACACCGCTACAAAATGGCTAACACACTATACTGTATAGGGCACTATTTCTGTGATAGGGAATGGTTTTGAACACAGCTGCACAGCGCAATACCAGTGTGGCACAAATACATTGTCGGTGCCATTAGTCTCGCTTTGCCAGACCCTCATCCAAAGCGTGCTGAAGGAGGGTCTGGCTACTCCACATTAGAGCCCGACCGATGAAGGATTTTTAAGGCCAAATATTTGGTGATTTAAAAATCCGATATTCCGATATAGCGGCCGATATGTATTTTAAAAATAAATAAATCCAGAAACGCGTAACAAAACCTAAACAGATTTCCCTAACATTAGTTATTTGTAGTTATTTATGAGTCCTCACTAAAATAAAATGATAATGTTTGTTTTATTATCACAACAGAACAGAGGAACATCAAAATATATTAAAGACAAACTTAAGATATAAAACTTAAAGGGTTAAACACGAGTGTTGCTGTGGCCGGGTTGACTCAGTGGTAGAGCAGGCGCACATGTACTGAGAGGTTTATGCCTCGACGCAGAGGTCCAGGGTTCGAATCCGACCTGTGACTATTTCCTGCATGTCTTCCCTCTCTCTCTCTCCCCTTTCTCACCTAGCTGTCCTATCAAAATAAAGGCAGAAAAAGACCCCAAAAAACAGTGTTGCCAACATGGACGTTATAGAGCGCCCCCTGGTGGACAAACTATGCAACGCCAACACTCATAACGTGGTTGAAGGGTGTTTCGTCCGTTTTTATTTTTATTTTTTTTAAATATTCATTTATCGGCCAATATAAATGCAGTTACCGATAGTTTGGAAAATGCCTACTATCGATAATAACCGATATATCGGTCGGGCTCTATTTGATGGGAGGAAAACGTGCTCTGGTTTAATGGCATTTCTTTAAACCAATCGCAATCGTCTAAGAGCCGCTGCAAAACAGAAAACTCAGATTGGACAGATAGTCTAGCTAGCTGTCTGGATTCACCCTGCAGAGATCTTAGGAGCAGTCAACCATAGTCCTCACAAATCCACCGGAGGTTAGAACGCCAACACAAAGAAAGCGGAAGGAAACGGAAATAATACAAGCATCCGGGGGAATTTCCTGCGGCACCGGAGCGATCCCGGAAATGGAACGTCGAGGATGTAGACTACTGCCAATGTACGGCCAACGCATTGCTCCACATAGCATTGTTGAATACCACTGATTTGACAAGAAGCATGTCCTCGTGGTTAAGGGACATGGTACAGTTTAGGAACTATTTCATACAGATTAGAAACCAATTTACTAAGTGTTTTGTATGTAAATGGTTTTAACTATTTCGCAACGTGCATTTCCCTGATTACAGGAGGCCAGGGATCAGTTCACTTTGAAGATCATCTCAAGATGTTGCCTCAACACCTGAAGCAGATCCGAGTCCTAATGCTTAACGACAAGGAGAATTTGGAGAGGACTCTGTTCAGACTTGAACAAGGTAACACAATTTTTCTTTTACACAGCTGTGCTTTCGGTGTTGCGCTTAACCTAATGCCTGAATGTATCAGGGAGGCTGCTCAGCCTCGCAAAGCATTTATTCGGATCTATGTTTATTGCCTTCTACGTTTCCAGTAGCCTGGGAAAACCATGACGAACTTCCGGCAAATTTGAGATTTGCTCTGCAAGTCAGTCTGCCCAAGAGCCCGTTCAAGCCCATTTCCATTTTCCAAATCGAGGCACCAATCACGACCGTTTACACAAAGACGATAGCGCAGAGATGGCGAACACCTTTTTGTTTACATTTAACATGGCGGCCACCGAAGCGCAGCAACCCGTTGATGCCGCTGTCGCTGTTACGTCACTGATTGGTTGAAGGACTATCCAATTGCGCCCAGAGGCATTTGAGCGACATCAGTTGATGACGCCCCTTGGGAAATGCGCTGTGAATGAAGCTTGCCTCAGACCCACTCTCAGTTACAACTGAGAAGGGTCTGGTGTCAACGGGGCTAGCATTTACAGTGCTCAGCATAAGTGAATGCACCCATGCTAAAGTTGACTAGAAAGAGGAATAAAAAAATCATCCTTTGTAAATTGATCTTAATGCCTTTTATTAAAAAAATGAGGAATAAAATCCAACCTTTAAGGACACTTAGGATATTTTTATTTTTAAAGGCCAGTTATCTCATGGATCCAGGATACTATGCATCCTGATAAAGTTCCCTTGGCCTTTGGAATTAAAATAGCCCCCCCCACATCATCACATACCCTTCACCATACCTAGAGATTGGTATGGTGTTATCTCAGTTAGCCTAATAGCTGTATTGATTTGCATTGAGAGATGATCTTATGTAAAGTGCCCCATGCCAATCTCTAGGTATGGTGAAGGGTATGTGATGATGGAGGGATTTTAGTCAACCACCAGAACCGGAGAGAGTGCAGAGAGGGACACCGGGTCATACAACAAAGGACACCACCCTCAAACTAGGGGCCTCAAACTTGGCTTTGTGACACTTGGACAGGGAGACCAAATGTCAACGACCAGTTGACATTTCCAGGACTCTGAACCTGATAGGGATTGTGTGGACTGGACTATATATAGACAAACCTTTCATGGTCCAGACTCTGGAGGACCAGTTTCTTTGGCTAACATCAATATGAGTAACTGTATTTGAAATGTGTTCATTTTTGTTTGTTTCAGAGCTGTGTGTGTGTGTGTGTGTGTGTGTGTGTGTGTGTGTGTGTGTGTGTGTGTGTGTGTGTGTGTGTGTGTGTGTGTGTGTGTGTGTGTGGGTGTGTGTGTGTGTGTGTGTGTGTGTGTGTGTGTGTGTGTGTGTGTGTGTGTGTGTGTATACACAGGAACTGTTCTAGAGACAGTGTGTGATGGCAGTAGGCTGTGTGTGTGTGTGTGTGTGTGTGTGTGTGTGTGTACACACACTATAGAAGGCCAGTATGAATGGGGGAGGAAGCAAATAACCAGGCTCATAAGAGTTTTTTTCCCCCAATTATATTGACACTGTCATTCACAAACATTACTTAATGGCACAGCCAAAAGCATTTAAACATACCAGTTTGTCTTTCATGGATGCCACGTGTTGATATAAAGCAATTAATCAAAAAGCATCTTCCTCTTCAGGGTTTGAGCTCCAGTTCCGCCTCGGTCCGAGCCTTCAGGGGAAGAGGGTCATGGTGCACACCAACTATCCAATTGAAGGAAAGGAGTTTGAGCGAAACAACTTCCGCGTTTTGGGGTGGAGCTACCCAACAGGAAGGGAGGATGACTCTGATAAGTTCTGCTCTCTGGACCTCAAGATGGCCGGGTCCTATCAGTACTACTTTGGATATGGGTAAGACCCTCCTGATAACCTGTCTTTTAAATGTTACAGTCATGGCTAAAAATGACAACAGAAATAAACAACTTCATTTTGCCGACTACACACTTTTCCGCTATTCAAATCAACTGACATCCTGTCTACCGGGAAGTCATTTTAGTGTTAGTGCGATGTCCCGGTGATTCGGTCCATAGTACTTAAAGGTCCATGACATGGTGCTCTTTGGATGCTTTTATATAGACCTTAGTGGTCCCCTAATACTGTATCTGAAGTCTCTTTTATATAGACCTTAGTGGTTCCCTAATACTGTATCTGAAGTCCATATAGACCTAGTGCCCTAATATGTATCTGAAGTCTCTTTTATATAGACCTTAGTGGTTCCTAATACTGTATCTGAAGTCTCTTTTATATAGACCTTAGTGGTTCCCTAATACTGTATCTGAAGTCTCTTTTATATAGACCTTAGTGGTTCCCTAATACTGTATCTGAAGTCTCTTTTATATAGGCCTTAGTGGTCCCCTAATACTGTATCTGAAGTCTCTTTTATATAGACCTTAGTGGTCCCCTAATACTGTATCTGAAGTCTCTTTTATATAGACCTTAGTGGTTCCCTAATACTGTATCTGAAGTCTCTTTCCTATAATTCAGCCTTGGTGCAGAATTACAGCCACTAGAGCCAGTCCCACAATGAGCTTTCCTTAGGATGTGCCATTTCTGTGTCTGTAGCTATTGAGGAGGAGAGGGGGGGGGCAAGGTGGAGGGTGGTGGTGTGGCCTTGACCAACTGCCACTTTGCTCGTTTGAAAGCCATGATGTCTCTCTCTCATGGGTGGGCCAAATTCTCTGGGCGGGCAAAGCAGAGAAAGGGGAGGTAACCTTGCTCCTTATGACCTCATAAGGAGAAGATTCCAGATCGGCCCATCTGAGCTTTCATTTTCTCAAAGGCAGAGCAGGATACCCAGGGCTCGGTTTACACCTATCACCATTTCTAGTCACTGGGGGACCATAGGCAGGCTGGGGGAACTCATATTAATGTTAAAAAACCTCATAAAGTGACATTTTCATGCCATGGGACTTTTAATAGTCCTCTGGGATGTCTTTGTTAATGTTGGTATGTTGGCTTTCTTTTCTGCTCAGTCACTGTATGATACTAGTAAGTGCTTGTGAACTGGTAATGACACGAGCTTCCTTACATCCATTCGGTCCAGTATTTTACTGTAATAATAATAACAATACATTTTATTTATATAGCGCTTTACATGGTACTCAAAGACACTTTACAGGGGGCGACCTCTAGCTCAGCCAGTAGAGTGTGCGCCCCATGTAGGCTGAGGCCTTGACAGTGGCCCGGGTTCGTCCCTCCTCTTACTCCCCTTTCCCGTCTTCAAGCTGTCCTGTCGATTTAAAGGCCATAAAAAGCTCAAAAAATTATCTTAAAAACAACACTTTACAGTAAAACCAGCACATATAGCACATTAAAAACAGATAAGCAATAAAACCAACGCATTAAACAAGCATATTAAAAGCAATTAAAACCAGTAACTATGAGGCGAGGTGAGAAATGTAAGACTATTGTATGTGGAAAGCTAATCTGAAGGAGGTGTGTTTTGATTGGTGTTTTTGAATGTGTCCAGGTCAGTACAGTCCTGGATGTGTATGGGTAGGGAGTTCCAGAGGGAGGGGGGGCTGCAACGGTGAAAGCTCTGTCCCCCCCTCTGTCATCATTTACATTTCTTTTCCCACAGAGCCACCGAGCGGTCAGGCGGAGGATACATCGTAGTCGACCCAGTTCTTCGCGTTGGAGCGGATAACGACATCCTCCCATTAGACTGCATCACCATCCAGACCTACCTGTCCAAATGTCTGGGACACTTAGATGACTGGCCAGATAGACTGAGAGTAGCCAAGGAGTCAGGTGTGTGTGTGGGTGTGGTGTGTGTGGGTGTGTTTTTATTTAATTTTTTTGTGGAAATGGGTCAGTTCCCTGGAGTGGTTAATGACTTCAGGAAAAGAAATAATTCATAAGAATGTCTGTAACCCTCAGCCTGAACCTGAGAGGTCACTGGATCATATTGACAGCCAGTTTACAATATCTTTTTTTTTTTTTTTAAGGACCTTTCACACTTACCTTGTGTGGTCTGGATTTTCTGACTTCTCAGTTTGATCTGAACCAAAATTACGAGCGTGAAACCTCCCTCGGACCACGGTCCAGACGAAACAGCCAGAAATTTGGTCCGACGAAAAGAGGTGGAATTGGTCCGGATCAAACTGAACCATGGTCCGGTTCATTTAAAGTGTGAAAGCTGTGTGTGTGTGTGTGTGTGTGTGTGTGTGTGTGTGTGTGTGTGTGTGTGTGTGTGTGTGTGTGTGTGTGTGTGTGTGTGTGTGTGTGTGTGTGTGTGTGTGTGTGTGTGTGTGTGTGTGTGTGTGTGTGTGTGTGTGTGTGTGTGTGTGTGTGTGTGTGTGTGTGTGTGTGTGTGTGTGTGTGTGTGTGTGTGTGTGTGTGTGTGTGTGTGTTAGGGTTGGGTACGATGGTTTTTACGATTCCGATTTAAAATGATTTCGATACCTAAACCGATTCTTGAAAAAGTGTAATATGTTTACTAGCAATCACGTGCAATGAATGGTTAATATGCTTTTTTACGTCCGTTTTGGTGAGCCCAGAGGGAAAATATGGCGTTTTAAAAGTAGCCTACATATACGGTAGCTAGCTAACGGTAGACTACAGAGAAAGTGAGATATTTTTACGTCTGTTTCGGAGCAACGGGGGGGGAAATATTTCAGTCAGGACACATTAAGTGGAACCAAAATGAGGAACCGAAATTTGTGTTCTAATCCGGTCCGATCCCTACCGGTTGCGGAGGTACAGGTTCCATAGTGGAACCAGGTTTCGGTACCCAACCCCAGTGTATGTACAGCTACTGTTCTAGAGACAGTGTGTGAAGGCATCACTCCACTGTATCCTGTTCTGGGTACAATGGATTCACATTATCATTATTAGTAGTAATATTAACCAGTATGCTGCATCTGCTTAATACTTGTGTGTATGTTGGTTTTTTTTCTTACAGGGTACAACATGATCCACTTCACACCTCTGCAGACTCTAGGAGAGTCCAGGTCCTGTTACTCCTTGGCAGACCAGCTCAACTTTAACCCTGAGTTTAGCCCCCCCGGTCAGAGCTACAGCTGGGAAGATGTGGGGGCGCTGGTGGAGATGTTAAAGAAGGAATGGAACATGCTGTGTATTACAGATGTGGTGTATAATCACACTGGTGAGTGACTTTATGCACTCTGTATTTCCAGTTAGAGCGGCAGAGATGAATCGATTCATTGTCAACTATTGAATTAATCAGCAACTATTTTCATAGCGTATTTTCATTGGTTTGAGTCGTCAGAGTCAAAATTCGCTGATTCCAGCTTCTAAAATTGGGAATGGTTTTAGTTTCTTCTCTCCTCTGTGACAGTAAACTGAATATCTTTGAAATGTGGACAAAACAAGACATTTGAGGACGTCATCTTGGGCTTTGGGAAAACACAGATTTTTGGACATTTTTTGACATTTTATAGATCATCATCAACTAATTGATTATCGAGAAAATAATCGACAGATTAATCTACTATAAAAATAATCGTTATTTATTATATATTTGCATTTCCAATTGGTTTACAGCCCAGCCATAGTGGAGACCATACTGAAATACAACACACTTAGAAGAACATTTAGTGGAGATTAAAATGTTTCTGCTTAATTATGAAAATGTTCTTGGATTTCCATCAAGGCCCAATGTATAAACCATTGCTTTAATATGGATACAGACATGATATAATCATACTGAAGTGTGTAGAGTGTAAGTGGTCCTCTTAAACAGTAGTTGCAGCACCTGTCCATGATCTCACAGGTAATATATTCAAGTATCCACTTCTATTTGATATGAGCACCTTATAAATTGAATATATTCCAGTGCTTGTCGATTATGATACGTTTACTTTTATAGGGCTGAACAGGCTTTTAGGTCACTTGAGGTGATGGTGATAGTAGTGCAGGTTAACAGAGTTCATTAACCTTATCTTATATTGACAGTGAGTGTGTTTACATTAGTTTATCTTGCAGAGGGCATGATCAGATCCAGTTAAGTGAAACCCTTTTTTTGTTCCCTGAAGTTGAGTCCTGAAACTATGTAACTGCGGTAAGGATACATCAAGAAAGAGAAGGATATGATTTAGGTTGCTTTCATACCCGAGCAGTTTGGTCAGTTTAACTTAAACCAAGGAGCATTTCGTGGGATTGTCCGGTTCGTTTGGGCTGGTGTGAAAGCTCATCCGAAACTCTGGTGCGGATCAAACAAACAAACTCTGGTCCGCTTGAAAACGGGGGTCTCGGTTCGCTTCCAAGTGAACTAGAGTTCGGTTCACTTTAGGTGAGGATCCGATCCAACCCAAATACAGAAAGTGAACCAAAAAGCAGAGCATTTACTAACCTGCAATTTCAAACTTGCACACAATTTACGAACTTGTATACAAATTAAAGTGCTCATATTATGGTTCAGGTTCATAATTGTATTTAGAGGTTATATCAGAATAGGTTTACATGGTTTAATTTTCAAAAAAACACCATATTTTTGTTGTACTGTACATTGCTGCAGCTCCTCTTTTCACCCTGTGTGTTGAGCTCTCTGTTTTAGCTACAGAGTGAGACCTCTCACTTCTGTTCCATCTTTGTTGGGAGTCGTACATGCGCAGTACCTAGGTAAGGACTACTAGCCAGTCAGAAGCAGAGTATGAGGGCGTGCCCTGATAGTACCTAGGTAAGGACTACTAGCCATTCAGAAGTATGAGGGCATGCCCTGACAGTAGCTAGGTAAGGACTACTAGCCAGTCAGAAGCAGAGTATGAGGGCGTGCCCTGACAGTAGCTAGGTAAGGACTACTAGCCAGTCAGAAGCAGAGTATGAGGGCATGCCATGCTAGCCGCTAGGCGAGCATTAAAACGTGTGTTACAAAGTGACGAATGTTTCTGTCTCTGAAGTAAAGGCTGGACTACAATAGAGCTGTTTGGAGCAGTTGGTGAACAGTGTTTTCTGTTGGAGATGGTAAGTCCCTTTGGGGGGGACTTTGGGCTTTTTCACTTCGTAAACCTATAACGTGCACAAAAAAGATATATAACACAATAAAGGAAAGGGAAAAAGCCAAAAAGCATAATATGAGCACTTTAAGGGATGATAACTTTCAGATCCATAATCTGTTCTGAGCACACATCGCTGGTCGTCTGTGTGACATCATCATCTCTCTCTCTCCTTTACTCGCTGTCTGTCAGCTGCTCACATTGTTCGCCGTCTTCTAAAATATTAGAAACATTAAAGCAAAACCAGAAAACCGAAGACCTTATACAGTTTGCGTTGCTCTATTATTTCGAAGACCAGGAAGTATTGGCAAGTTTCACTCGGATATTCTGGCCAATAAACAAGTTTCAACTGCGTGACATTTGTTTGCAATGCAGTGTGAGTGCAAACTGAACCAAATGAAAAATGCAACAATGTTCACCCCCGAAATTGCACCGGGGTCTACCAAACTATAGGTGTGAAAGCGCCCCAAGTCTTCAAAAGCAAAATAAGCTTTAGAATCCATCAGAGAGAGCATTTCTTTCTCTCTTAAGGTTTTAAAGGTCTTAAGGATTTTTCTTTCTCTCTCTCACACACACATACACACACATTGTGAAGTATGTGGTTTGTGTGTGTGTGTGTGAGCAGCATGCTAAATCAGGAACAAACCTCACATTGCTAAAGAGGCCACTGGCTTTAAGCCGGAAAGCAGAGCGACTAGACTTGATTTATGTTTAACTGCAGCAGCTTATGGATCCAAAGTGAATGCACTAACATGAAAGTAACTGAAAGGACACTGCAGCTCTAACCCAGGAGAGTGAGCCCTCTCCTACAGTTATGTTACCGTGTCCTCCTTGTTTACTCATCTACTCTTATCACCTCCTTTCCCAGAAAAGGTCAAGCCGTAAAATGAGCCTGACTAAAAGGTTAGAGACTGACCGAGTGGTCAGTCTATCTGTAGATCTCTACAAACGTCTTTTTTTCTTCTTCCATATGGTAGCCTTTTCTAAACTCTCTAAATCAGGCTGGTTCATGCTCTGCTGCTGAACATATAGAATTGTATGATTAGACATTATGATCAAAGGCAGGGTTGGCAAGCATTTCCGTTATGGCGACTCCTTCGCTCATTTTCGGAATCCTTTGTCGCCTTTTGGAGGAGGATTGTGACTCGTTTGTAAGAAAAAGCACTCGCTGAGATCCTCACGTTTCATTCAAATATACGAGATTTATCATGTCAAAAAAATAAATCCTCCGTGGTTGGCTTTCAACATAACATAAAATGAACGTAGGTATTCTTTTATAAGCCAAAGAACTAAGGATTTTCGTGATAAGGTGGCTTGCCCTTACTGCACATATTATAACGACCATTATGATTTGTTGCACAACGGGCAGTGTGCAATTTGGTTGGCTAGTGGCAGTCTCAGAGTGATGCAGCAGTCTGTGTCTGTGTACTTTATTTCCGGGATTGTTCAGATGCTGCTGGAAATTCTGCCGAATGTCCCTTATTTTCGGCTGGATGTCCGTTACTTTCTGCTTTTTTTGTGTTGCCGTTCTAACCTCTGGTGGATTTCTGAGGACTACGGTTAACTGGTAAATCCAGACAGCTAGCTAGACTATCTGTCCTATCTGAGTCTTCTCTCGCACGACTAAAACTACTTTTGAACGTACACGTGTTCCACCAAAACAAGTTCCTTCCTGAGGCTATTTTGCAGCGGCACCGTGGCTCCTTCTGGCGCCTAGCCCCGCCCAAGACGATTGTGATTGGTTTAAAGAAATGCCAATAAACCAGAGCACGTTTTTTCTCCCATCCCGGAATGCTGTGTGGACTCGCCAGACCCTCATCCGCAGCACTGTGGAGGAAGGTCTGGCTATGAGAGACTATTGCGGATGCAACATGATAATTTAAAACCAATTCGGTTTTCAACAAAGACTATAAATTCAATTATGTCTTTTTCATTGGCGTTTCGGTTATAAATGCTATTCAATCTAGGGAACTATGTTAGAGTTTCTGATGATTCCTTTCTGGCTCATGCTCACCGTTGTTGCCAACTATTTTCAAGTATGTGTTCCAGCATTATATCATTAAATCACTAAATGGTGGTGATTCTGATTCAGCGTTCCTCTTGTTTTTTTTGCAGCTGCTAACAGTGGGTGGATCAAAGAACATCCAGAGTGTGGGTACAACCTGGTGAACTCTCCCCACCTGCGACCAGCCTGGGTCTTAGATAGAGCTCTGTGGCATTTAACAACCAGAGTAGCAGAGGGACGCTATGAAGCTAAAGGACTTCCTGCTGATATAACCAACGAGAGCCATCTGAATGTGAGTAAACACAGTTCAGCTGGACACGCACTGCACAGCTGTACAGACAGGGTTCAAAATAATTTTTTTCGTTCACCAGCCAAATGGGTAGTGAATGTTCAGATGTTACCAGCCACTCAATAGCATTACCATTGTTTTTTTGACTGGTGGGTGAAGCATATCTACCAGCCACTTGCATATTTTACCAGCATTTGGCTAGCTAGATGGTGCTAATGTTGAACCCTGTGTGCAGACTATAGAAAGAGTAGACATGACACACTTCATGACCGTTGTAGGTAGGGGTGGGGGAAAAAATCGATACAACATAGTATCGCAATATTTTCCGTGGCAATACCGTATCGATACACAGACGCCAAGTATCGATCTTTTATTATATATATGTGTTGGTCTGCTTGACAATCCCATTTTGCAGCAATACAATTGAAATGAGATGAACAAACAGAGAAATGTATCTTTTTAGACAAAACAGATGTTGACAGTTTTCTTTTGGGGACATAATTTGAAATTTGGAAAAATTTGAAGTTGGAAAAAAGGTAATAAATTGCAATATATCGCAGAATATTACAATATCTTTAAAATCGCAATAATATTGTATCGTGACATAAGTATCGTGATGATATCGTATCGTGAGGCCTGTGGTGATTCCCACCCCTAGTTGTAGGGGATACACATGTGACAACCAGTGGGCTTTATAGATCATTTGACAGCATAAGTTAGCGCGCATTCACACTGCCTGCGTCGGCCACCAGACGGTGCGGCGAAAAGGAAGATCTGCCCATTAATTTCAAATGCGTTTAACCTGCAGCGCTGGGAGCTGCAGGGAAGGTGGGGGGGGAAGCCAACAAAAACATGCAGCGGCCTGCGGCGAAAAGTTGAGACCTACTCAACTTTTGGAGAAATGCAACACGACGTGTGGCCAATCATGTAACCGGCGATCAGACTTCTCAGTCTGTTTTGAGGGGGTGTGAGAGTCCCGTACAGTAAACAGGAAACATCGCTGCCTCTATCCCTGCCACAAGAAAGTTTTAAAACACCAAACACAAGCACTTAACTGCCCGGGTGTTTGTGGAACAGCTGACTGTTTCCTGCAACAACAAAGCACTCGCTCGTTTCTTTTCTATCTCCGTGAAATGAAGCTGCCTTCAAGTGCGGTCGGAAATGTTTTGCAGGCCATGAAAGCTATAGTTAATACAGTAAAGTAAAAAAAAAAAGGCTCATTCATTAATATGGATTATTGAGCGCCCGGATAGCTCAGTTGGTAGAGTGTGCGCCCATATGTAGAGGTTTATTCCTTGAAGCAGGGGCCCAGGCTTTCGAATCCAACCTGCTGCAGTTTCCTGCATGTCTTCCATAGACTGTATAATATTAATGGGCCGAGCATGTGTGACGTCACCCATTGGTTTGTGGAGATCTGCTGTGAGTCGTCGAGTTTGCCGTTACAGACGCAGCCATCCTGGTTGTGGATGTGACGATTTTAGACGAGAGGGAGGAGTGAGGGAGGAGCTGCTTACACTCTACGTTACGTTACACACTTTCACTGGCAATCACATCGTAGCCACGCCCTAAAACACCCCCTGCTTTATCGCCGATTTTAAAATCAACGAGACCATAATTCAAGAAATGAACATCATTCTGTATCGCAGAAGACTTAAGACTAGCGATGGAGACCATAAACTCATTAAGAAGATGTTTACTGAGGTAATAAATCAAGTGAGAAGTGGGACACTTTCTCATACACTTCTACACAAACCGACCTCCTTTTGCAACCGCACGTGTCGCACCCTGCTGGAATTCAGAGAGAATGCAGCTTTAAGGCATTTGGCCGAACCGGATGCATTGTCCATTAATATTAACAGTCTATGATGTCTTCCCCCTCTCTCTCCCCATTCATATCTAAGCTGTCCTAGTGATTAAAGGCGGAAGTGCCCAAAAAGGAATCAAAAAGAGAATAATAATAGTGACCATTTGTGTGTTTGCCTCTCTCTCTGTGTGTGTGTGTGTGTGTGTGTGTGTGTGTGTGTGTGTGTGTGTGTGTGTGTGTGTGTGTGTGTGTGTGTGTGTGTGTGTGTGTGTGTGTGTGTGTGTGTGTGTGTGTGTGTGTGTGTGTGTGTGTGTGTGTGTGTGTGTGTGTGTGTGTGTTTCAGGCCATCCGTAGTGTGTTGTGGCAGGACGTGTACCCTCAGCTCAAACTGTGGGAGTTCTACCAGGTCAAAGTGGACGTTGCTGTGGAGCAGTTCAGGACCCTACTGCTAAATGGTCTGTACTGAAGTGTAACTGCAAAACAGTATGCACTTTGTAATGGTTGCAACACTTCAAAGGCATGTCAGCACAGAGCAGCAGCCTCAGTGCATAAACAGGATGTGTTCAGGCACAGAACGCTTGTGTTTGGCAGCACTTAGACCCCAATACACAATTGTTGGAATGACATGCGTAAAACAGGGGAAAAATAAGCCTGAAGCATTAAAATGATTCGATTGAGTTGTATCTGATAGAGTTGCAAAGATTAATCGATTAGTTGTCAACTATTCAATTCATCGCCAACTATTTTGATAATCGATTTGAGTCATTTTGTTTTTTATTAAAAAAAAAAAAAAAAAGAAGGAAGAATTCTCTGATTCCAGCTTCTTAAATGTGAATGTTTTCTAGTCTCTTCTCTCCTCTGTGACAGTAAACTGAATATCTTTGAGTTGGGGACAAAACAAGACATTTGAGGACGTCATCACTGATCGCCATTTTCTGAATTTTATAGACCAAACAACTAATCGATTAATCGAGAAAATAATTGACAGATTAATCGACAATGAAAATAATCGTTGTAAGTTGCAGCCCTAGTATCGGACATGCTTCTCTAATGTGTGTGTATTGGGGATAAGCTCAACCAATCAGCGCGCGTCTCTAATGTGTGTGTATTGGGGATAAGCTCAACCAATCGGCGCGCGTCTCTAATGTGTGCGTATGGCAAGTCGCTCAACCAAGCAGCGCGCAGCTCATCTAAATATTCATAACCATACCATATTTGGAAGAAAAGCTCTTGTTACAAATAGGGCCAAAACACAGGGATGCATAAGGGCCAATAAAATATCAACCAGGCCATTTTCAGCCCAACCAATGTTACATACCCCATTAGGAGACCATAAGGAACAGTGTGAAATACCCTATATAATCATTCTATCACCCTTTTAAGGCGCTG
The DNA here is from genome assembly GCF_010015445.1 of Perca fluviatilis. Lineage (NCBI taxonomy): Eukaryota > Metazoa > Chordata > Actinopteri > Perciformes > Percidae > Perca > Perca fluviatilis. Next base: position 6,911,135 of record NC_053122.1, read on the forward strand.
ACACACCAGCCCGATTATTGGCCGTCGGACAGTCTGGCGAGGTCGGTGACTCGAGTCTGTTCGGTGTGTTCTGACCCGTCGGCGTTCATTTCGGCCGATTTGACACGTTGAATCGGAAGGCGGGCAGTCGGACTCAATGACCAATCTGATTGGTGGAGTGCTAGCCCTTGACTAGCGAATCAGTGCACTCATGTTACAACACTTACCAGAAATGACGAGCGGGATGAACGCCTCTCAAAATCTGACGAAAATCTTTCAAACTGACCTTTTGTCAATCAAAAAAACAGACAGATTCAGCAACTGCACGGCCTATTTCTTCTTGGTGTGTCAGAGCCTTTAGACGAAATGGATAGCAACACTTGCTGGTCAGTGACCCCTGCTGTACTGATCAATTAGAAAACTGCTAGTGTGCTAATATAGAGACATTTGATTTAGATGCTATTTAACAGACTTAAATTATCCTTTGCGTGTATGTGTTTTCAGGCACCAAGCCAGACCACAGTAAGACCGAGGGGAAGAAGGGTCTGAGGATCATTCAGGACCCACATTACCGTCGTTATGGCAGCACAGTGGACATGGACTCTGCTCTGGAGACCTTTGTACCTCACAGGTCCGTTTTCAAAACTTCAAGTTATGGCCGTTACTTTTCAGACTTTCAGTTTTAGTGGTTCTTTGAGTTCTTTCATTAATTCATGTCTGACAACCAGGCAAGTGTTGTTTTCTTAACTTTGGTAACATATAAAGATTATACAACATTATAGGGGTGCACGATTCAGAAAATGTCACGATTCGATTCAATATCGAAAAAAAACGATTCCCAGTGTGTCAGTTTAGTTACTTTTTCCATGTGATTTCAGTAGACATACAATAAAAAAAAATAAATATATATATATATATATATATGTATATGAATCTATTTTTGGAATTGTATGAATTGATTTTGAATCGGTAGAGCTTGAATCGCGATACGAATGTGAATCGATTTTTTTTTTTGCACACCCCTATAACATTATTTCAGATGTCTGTTTTGTTTGTTACTTCAGTTCATGAAAATTTTAAAATAACATGCGCTTGGATCACTGCCAAAGGCCCTTGCTTTTGTTAACCGTTTCTCAATGAGCTTTTGTTCCCATACATTTGGAGATATTGTATATTCCTGCCTAATAAATCCATTTAGTTAGCCTCAATGCTTTTAACTCAATTAATATTATTCTCTTCTACTTGCAATCTGGCATGTCCAGCTCTAAAATATCAGCTAATCACTTGAAGTGTAGAACCACTGCCCATACACTGAAACAAAAGAAACGTAAACGTTGAACATCAGCAATCGGCACAATATTGTTCACAATGTTCAGCATATGACTTCAGATAACATTGAACATGACAACTTTAAAGTTGACTGCAGGATTATGTCTGTGGTTGGTGTTCCATTGTTAGCCATAAATCATAAATTAGAAAATCAAAAATGCATGCAGTACACACATTCTGTTTACCCGTGCAATTTCCTACCATTGAAACAAGTGTGAACAGGCTCTTTCTGTGTACAATGATGTACAGTATGTATACATATATGTATGTAGCACTTTGCAGAATGTAGAGTAGTGGTATTTTTATATTTTATGATACTTCTCTCTCCATTAGCTCCTCCCCAGAGCACATTGAGGAGTGCTGTGGTTGGCTGAGACAGAAAGTGAACCAGCTGAATGAAGAAAAGCTCCACATTGTGCACCAGCATCAGGAGCAGGTAGGGGAGTGTGTACTGTAGGCACGGTTACTGCCGATGGCGCCTATACAGGGGTTAAAGTGGGCCAGAACGATCCGAAACGCAGTTCCAGCACCTTTTGATTAATAAGTACATATATCTAATGGTAATAAGAATAATTGGTTACACTTTACTTGAAGGTATTTACATAAGAGTGACAAGACACTGTCATGAATGTGTCCTAAACATTATAAACAAGTCCAACGTTTATGACATAACGCTTCTTTTAGTAAGTGTCATTGACAAGTTAGTTAGGGTTAGGGTTAGGGTTCATGTGGTCATGACAGTGTCATGTGTCATGACCGTGTCATGTCACTCTTATGTAGATACCTTCAAGTAAAGTGTTACAGAATAATTTCTCGTTTTTTTTTTTTTTTAAATAACGCCAAATATCCATTCCAGCGTTTCCCTGTTCATTGTCAGCGGTGCAACGCCATGAGTCCATGAACAAGGCAACTGTCTGTGGTGAGTTCACATGTATGTTACATGTAAGAACAGCAGGAGAGTCGCGTCTGGTAACGTCAGTTGAACCGGTAACCGATCATGTAACGCGCTGCAGATCGGGTGTTTTTAGTTGAGCTAGACCAGGGGTCTGCAACCTGCTGCTCTGGGGCCGCATGCAGCTCTTTAGCCCCCTCTCCAGTGGCTCCATGTGGCTTTGACAAGAAACTATATGGAGTCATTCTTACAGTCTCCATTTACGTAACATTTCAGTCAACTAAAATGTGTGTCATAGCCTACGTAATGTGTGTCTACCCCTATCCTCTAAATTCTGCTAAACCTCAATAGCGGTCTTCAGTTTCTGTAGGCTAGCTATGGATTACAAACCCAAATCCAAAAAAAGTCATATTGAAAGCCATTTCCAGAACAAGCACACTGCATTTACAAAAAAAAAAAAGTTGGTTTGAGAGAGAAAGTGATTTCAGAACTGCTGCAAAAAGCAGAGCAGAGCAAATCCACTTTTGAGAATTGAATCAATCGGTCAACAGACAGGGCAATAAAAATGGCAACAAACATAACCATTTTAATAAATGCTCATTTAGACATACTAGGAATGTTGATAGGCTAATTTAGACTCAATAGGCTGTCACTTTCATTATAAGGCTCATATATGTTTTGCTGCTCCAGACAGATTTTAAACTATTGGCTAAAAACCTTGACTTTTGATAGTAAAGGTTGCCGACCCCTGAGCTAGACAGACAGAGTGTATTCTGTTAAAACAGATCGGTGATGCTGTTTTGCCCTCATTGTTCTCCGTGAAGTTCGCTTGGTGTGAATGTAGCACCGGTGTGTTTTATGTGGAGTGACTGCGTCGAACTCCATTTAAAAATAGCCTTTAAATACTAAGCGACCGGTCATACGGCCTCGTTTGCCCGCTGCTGATCTTAGTGTTCCCCCACCTGCCGGATCCCACTTTAACCCCTGCACCTACAGTACAGGCCAAAAGTTTGGACACACCTTCTCATTCAGTGTGTTTCTTTATTTTCATGACTATTTACATTGTAGATTCTCACTGAATGCATCAAAACTATGAATGAACACATATGGAATTATGTACTTAACAAAAAAGTGTGAAATAACTGAAAGCATGTCTTATATTTTAGATTCTTCAAAGTAGCCACCCTTTGCTTTTTTTGATAACTCTGCAAACCCTTGGTGTTCTCTCAATGAGCTTCATGAGGTAGTCACCTGAAATGGTTTTACCTTCACAGGTGTGCTTTGTCAGGGTTCATTAGTGGAATTTTTTCCCTTATTAATAAAGAAAAAAGCAAAGGGTGGCTACTTTGAAGAATCTAAAATATAAGACATGTTTTCAGTTATTTCACACTTTTTTGTTAAGTACATAATTCCATATGTGTTCATTCATAGTTTTGATGCCTTCAGTGAGAATCTACAATGTAAATAGTCATGAAAATAAAAAGGAAACGCATTGAATGAGAAAGTGTGTCCAAACTTTTGGCCTGTACTGTATATAAATAATAATAATTAGAGTGCAGGCGTACAGAATGATGTGACCAAGCAGTGACCAAGCAGTAAGGTCAGAGATGTCTGAACAACCGTGTGTGAGTGCACATGGGAGCCAGCTGGAGCCAAACCTGACACCTCAGGTTCTCAGTGGTGTCAGGGGTGAGATGCGTTTACAGATACTGGAAATGTCTCATGTCAGTTATATTTATTACTTGTAACTACCAAAACAGTGTACTATTACTATCTTATACTGTAAGCCTTAGAACATGTGTATTCTGCTTAGTATTTGCACAAAGTGTGGAATTGGAGACCCGTTGAGTGTTCCCAAAATACATAATGTACCCTGTGCATCAGTCAGTGTTCGTTATGTTCCTCCTCTTCTTCTCTTTCCTCAAGGCTGCCAACTGTATTGTGGGAAACGTAGTGTACGAGCGTCTGGCAGACCACGGCCCCAAACTCGGTCCCCTTTGCAGGAAAAACCCTATGGTTACCAGGTAACGAATTTAAAGATATTGGTGTAAGGAGAGAGGGAAAGAATGGGATAGATATAATACATGGAGGAAGAAGAGAGGTGAAGGGATGGAAAGATGGAAGAGAGACAGCGTTCTACTTTGTAGGTCAAATTTACTATAAGTTTGAGATGCTAGCTGGGAAGAATCAATGCCATTCATTAGTCTGTAGTGTTGCATTACACTGAACAATGTGGGATTCTACAGAGAACCACTTTACACTACTGCAACTTCAGTGTGTGGGAGGCATTAATACATACATACAGAAGAGATTTTTTTTTTTATTCTGCCTTCTGTCAATGAGTCCAATTAAACTTGGCATTAGCATGCAACATCTCCTCACTATCTGCTAGCTGCCTGTCCCCTGAACACACTGTAAAAAACATCTCCTCACTATCTGCTAGCTGCCTGTCCCCTGAACACACTGTAAAAAAAACGCAGCCTCTGTGGACAGCCCAGGCTCCACAAATGCCAACAAAAACAAACTGCGCCAACCTGCACCACCAAACATAGGCGCCGATTTATGTTTTCCTCCGTGGGAGCTCACGGGCGCATGCCCTTTTTAAAAAAAAAAAAAAAAAAAAAAAAGTAGTCAAAAATCTTTTGCATTTCAGAACCTTAGGAAACGGACAGCGGCCGATACAAACACACTATTAACTCGATAATAAAGCTGTAACGTAGGCTATCTTTCAACTCAGGACAGCGCCACTTCTCACAAATACAGATAGAAATGGAGATGCAAAGTTTAACTGACCACCAACTAGGCCTACCGCTGACCTGATGGTGCTCTGTATCCAGCGCACAGTCAGCTATTCTGGGGTAACTAGACCAGCAACTACCGCTGACCTAACGAGCACCACAACCGTGCGCTGTATCTAGTGCGCAGTAACCGATTCTGGGGTATCAACCGCGATCAGCTTCGTGGGAAATTAAGAACTCTCTGCACTGGTGGTGGATGTCGTTGATGCACTTGCATCAATAGGTTTGATTTTTATTTTTTTTTAATAACAAATCTGTCCATTTAATTAAATTCTCACACTGATTACCTAACGCACATGCACGCACTGTGTGTGTGTGTGTGTGTGTGTGTGTGTGTGTGTGTGTGGTGTGGGGTATGGAGGCGTTTTCAAGAGACGCTGTGATTGGTGGATAGGATATGGCGCAGGGGACTGACAGCGACATAACCAATCACATTATGACAGACGCTCCACTTAGAAACCAATTGCAATGTTTAATTTTAAATGAATGTAGCCTACTGGCAGTCTGGCACACGCGGGTGCTCAGTGGGTGCTCGGTATTTTCCGTGGGTGCTCGAGCTCCGGTATCGGCGCATATGCCACCAAACATAAACGGTGTTCCAGCCAATAACCGACAAGAAGGATTTGGGGGTGGGGGTTGGGTGGGTTAGTGCGCGGAAGGGAGGGGACGGGATGAGGAGGAGGGAGGGGCGAGCTATCCCCTGTTTTGTTTGACAATACTTTGAATGTCAACAGGAAGTGACATCACCCAACATCGCTTGGAGCACCCTTTAACTAGCCCAATCTTCAGTCCTTTTGAAAGAATTTGCACAAATCAGCTCTCTCTCTAATGTTGTATGCAGCATGCCAGTCACTCGAGACAAATTCTTCATCTTTTGTGAATTGAAACAGTTGAGGTAATAAAGACGCATAGTAATGCCGGATACAACCGCGATAGCTTCATCCAATACAGATAGCAGGTGTATGAGTTTCATGATTGTGCCTAATGTGATGGGAGGCTGAGTGTCTGTGGATCTCAGTGGTTTTATCTCTCGGTCTCAGGTATTTCACCTTCCCATATCCGGTCATGACTCTGGAGCAGGAGCTGCAGCTGCTCGACCAGCCAGACAAGACGTGTCACTTCCTGGCTCACAACGGTTGGGTGATGAGTGACGATCCGCTGCGCAACTTTGCCGAGCCAGGTAAATAAATGTATATTAAACTTCTTAGCAAACAGGTCAGGTCCAGAAACTATAAGTACAGAGGAATAAATAAACTAGGGCTGTCAATCTGTCTCAAAACATATTTTTGTTCTTTGTGCTTTTAAACACACTAGAATAGTTGCCTTTCTAGATTATAGTAATTTTGCTGTTAAACTGTTGACTTTTTGTTGTTTTTGTGTTCATTGTGTTCTTTCTAAGTTTTTTTATTTTCTGATTGTACAGCACTTTGGTCAACTGTTAAATAAATTTGGATTGGAATCGATTAAAAATATTTAATCGCGATTAATTGCATTATTGTCCAAAGTTGACTTGCAATTAACCTTAAATTATTTGCATTATATTATTATTATAACATATTATATTATTTATATATATATATTTAAATCTGTTCTAGTTGCACTTAAAAAGGGATATTTTTCAAGTGGTATTTGAGACTGGACGTACTCCGGTGGTAACTCAATTCATATCATCAGTACAAAAAACTTTATTCTTGTGGAGAGAACCATCTGGAAGGGCTTTGAAACTCAACTTGCCGTTCAAAACACCCTTTTCTGTATCCATTTCTGCTCAAGGAGGTTTCTTTCTTTGTGCGTTAATTAGGGCTGGGCAATATATTTATATTATATCGATATCGCGATATGAAACTAGATATCGTCTTAGATTTTGGATATTGTAATATATATAATATATTGTAAGGTTATCTATCCTGGTTTTAAAGGCTGCATTACAGTAAAATGATGTCATTTTCTGAACTTACCAGACTGTTCTAGATGTTCTATTATTTGCCTTTACCCACTTAGTCATTAAATCCACATTACTGATGATGATTATTTATCTAAAATGTAATTGTAAATCTAAATTTGTGAAAAAACTCCAAATGTAAACCCTACAGTCGGTATCTTTCAGTATATATATCCGTATATTTCAGTATCGCCCAGCCCTAGCGTTAATCGCACGTCAAAACAATTTGTGCCGTTGAAAGGAATTAGTTGTTATCGCGTAAACGCATACATACAGTACAGGCCAAAAGTTTGGACACACTTTCTCATTCAATGCGTTTCCTTTTTATTTTCATGACTATTTACATTGTAGATTCTCACTGAAGACATCAAAACTATGAATGAACACATATGGAATTATGTACTTAACAAAAAAGTGTGAAATAACTGAAAACATGTCTTATATTTTAGATTCTTCAAAGTAGCCACCCTTTGCTTTTTTTATTAATAAGGGAAATAATTCCACTAATGAACCCTGACAAAGCACACCTGTGAAGGTAAAACCATTTCAGGTGACTACCTCATGAAGCTCATTGAGAGAACACCAAGGGTTTGCAGAGTTATCAAAAAGGCAAAGGGTGGCTACTTTGAAGAATCTAAAATATAAGACTATTGTTTTCAGTATTTATTATATATACTTTTAACATAATTCCATATGTGTTCATTCATAGTTTTGATGCCTTCAGTGAGAATCTACAATGTAAATAGTCATGAAAATAAAGAAACCCATTGAATGAGAAGGTGTGTCCAAACTTTTGGCCTGTACTGTATAAACATACTGTAACTATTCGTCCCTTTGTCTATCGTTATCAGGCCTGTTACACATGGCTTTTTATATGGGATAAAACACGTTTGAACTTCTGTGTCCATTAATAGGGACTCAAGAATCTGAATGTAATGAGCCATTTTCAGGTTTCATGTTGAACAGTCTGCACTGATGACATGTGGCTGTGATTCCTTGTATCAGTATTGGTCTGTGCCCATGCTCCTTATAGGCTCCAACGTGTACGTGCGTCGGGAGCTGGTATGCTGGGGTGACAGTGTCAAACTCCGCTATGGCAACGGGCCCGAGGACTGCCCGTACCTGTGGGCCCACATGCAGAAATACACTGAAATCACAGCCAAATATTTCCATGGAGTGAGACTGGACAACTGCCACTCGACACCATTACATGTAGCTGAGGTATTGTCATATATTATTACATTATCTCACGAGCATGTATACAATCAAATTATGTGTTTAGTTTATTTCAATCACATAGATACACATCACATACATAACATAAATGGTTAAACAAAGTGTCACCTTAATTCATACAGTGTCATCTTAACTTGTTTCTGATCAATACTGATCGAAAAGGAGTAGGTTGAAGCATTTGTCTATCGCACCTACCCGCTAGGAGCAGGGTAATCGGCTTTTTTAAAATTAATTAAAATATAGATATTTTGGCGCCAGCATATCGATTCTCCTATCACACGTATAAGGACAACGATATATTGCTATCGATATTTCATCCCACCCCTATTGAAGAAATGGTAAAAGTGGGAAAGGAACATCTACTTTGATTGCAAACTGGTCACTCAGGGCCAGATGTACGTCCGTTTGCGAACGTAGCGTTATCGACGCCATGGCCAACCCGCAGAAAGCGCACGCTGTGATACTTCAGCTTACGTCGTATTTACCAAACCTGCAGTTGATCGGGGTAATCAGAGCCTTTCTCCGCCCACTACACCGTAAATTGCGCTGTAGCAAAGCATTAAGTACTGGTGCTATGATACGGCTGAGTGCAGACTGCGATATTCCCACTGCTGATGCTATGACTGTTTGAAATGATCCTAATGCCAATATTTGTAATGTAGCGAAGAGTTTAACAACTGCTGGAATGGGATGTGAACTCTGAGTCTGAGATTCGATGTCCTCTTTGATTTCTTCCAGTAACTGTAATATTGCTTGGCTGCTTAATCTGTAACGCTTAATGAGTTCGTGTTCAATCAACTGAAAAAGTGTGATCCTTGTGGCAAAAATCCTTTCAGCTCGTCTCCTCGGCCTATGTCTTCGTCTTGCTCTGATTACTGCTGCCATTTCAACCAGGAGGCATATGCGAGGAAACCTGCATCCAGGTTTACACCTGCTTTTAAGAGGCAGATAATTTTCACCGCACAGTACAGTACAGGCCAAAAGTTTGGACACACCTTCTCATTCAGTGTGTTTCTTTATTTTCATGACTATTTACATTGTAGATTCTCACTGAAGGCATCAGAACTATGAATGAACACATATGGAATTATGTACTTAACAAAAAAGTGTGAAGTAACTGAAAACATGTCTTATATTTTAGATTCTTCAAAGTAGCCACCCTTTGCTTTTTTTGATAACTCTGCAAACCCTTGGTGTTCTCTCAATGAGCTTCATGAGGTAGTCACCTGAAATGGTTTTCACTTCACAGGTGTGCTTTGTCAGGGTTAATTAGTGGAATTTTTTCCATTATTAATAAAAAAAGCAAAGGGTGGCTACTTTGAACAATCTAAAATATAAGACATGTTTTCAATTATTTCACACTTTTTTTGTTAAGTACATAATTCCATATGTGTTCATTCATAGTTTTGATGCCTTCAGTGAGAATCTACAATGTAAATAGTCATGAAAATAAAAAGGAAACTCTGAAAATAAAAAGGAAACCCATTGAATGAGAAAGTGTGTCCAAACTTTTGGCCTGTACTGTATAATTAGGCGCACTTTACACTTCCCCTCCCATCTCTTTATGGGAATCTCCCACTTTCCCTTTGACCCTCCCGTGAATGCATATGTATGACTTCGGAAAAGCGCAATTTGCCACTTCCTTACTTCGGCACGTATTGACGTACGTTGCGAAACAAATACGCTTGAAGTGGGCGCAAAAGCGTTAGTACATCTGTCACTGAAGCCAAGCCTTGGTTGTGTGTATAAAGGCAGATGCATACTTTATAGAAGAGTAACCTTTCTTTTCTCCCTGTCTGTACTGCTGGTGTATTGTCTTGTCTAGGCCATGTTAGATGCAGCCAGAGCGGTCAGACCCAATCTGTATGTGATAGCTGAACTGTTTACAGGCAGCGAGCTCATTGACAATGTGTTTGTGAACCGGCTGGGAATTAGCAGCCTTATACGAGGTACAACTCTTACGCATGAACTAACTTGTATGTTTTTGTCTCTTTCTTTCTCTTTTCACTGCATTGTTCTGCATTCTCCCCCTTCATACCCGAATATCTCCTCTCTTCTTTTTTTTGTTTTTTTTTATCTCTTGGCTCCAAATCTCTGTGTTCATGTTATCACTAACTGGCTGCCTTCCCTTCACACACATATCCTTCCTGCTCCTCCTCCTCCTTTTCCTCCTGCTACTCCTCTGTCCTTTATTGCCTCTTCCCCCAAACCTCCTCTCTTGCACTGTCTGCACTGGTTTTGGTGTGTTGCCTTGCTGTGGTTGACCAGTTCATGCTGGATGTGGCCCGAACAGTGTGTCCTAACCTGTATGTGGTGGCTGAACTGTTCACCGGCAGCGAGGAGCTGGATAATATCTTCGTAACCAAGCTAGGGATCACATCACTCATACGAGGTACAGTCATTTATATGTTGCACACACACTACACACACTACATACTGCATACACAGTATATTCATTAAAGGAATACGCCAGCGTGTGTTGAAATGGGGCTTATCACGGTCTACCCTGGCTGTAGATAAATGAGCCAACACATTTTTTGTCTCAGTGCAAGTAATTAGGTTGTTTTTTTGTCTTTTGTTGGCTCACTTTTACACACAACATGCTAACCGGCAACATAGGATTCCATTCACTACGCTAAGCTAACTAGCGGTGGCGCTGCCGGTGTTGCACCGGACTAAAACAATGCGTGCACAAAAAATGTGTTGGCCCACCTATCTACAGCTAGAGGAGACCGTGATAAGCCCTATTTCAACAAACGGTGGCGTATCCCTTTAATAAAGGTTTAGAGATGAATCGATTCATCTATTAGTTGTCCACTGTTAAATGAATCACCAACTATTTTTGATAGATGAATCAGTTTTAGTCATTTGTTATGGAAAAAAAAGTTTTATAAATGTGAATATGTTCTAGTTTCTTCTCTCCTCTGTGACCGTAAACTGAATATCTTTGAGTTCAATTCAATTTTATTTATAGTGTCAAATCATAACAAGAGTTATCTCAAGACAATTTACAGATAGAGTAGGTCTAGACCACACTCTATAATTTACACAGACACAACAATTCCAGTAATTCAGTAATTGTGGACTCAACAAGACATTTGAGGACGTCATCAGCTGGCTTCAATCGACCTGAGAAGGGCCAGTTCAGGCCGCTGCAATTCCCCCCCCCGCAAATTTCTCAAACGGTTTTGTCGAGGGCTGCATAACTAATCGCAATTTTATCGAAATCGCAATATGGAATAGTGCAATATCCAAATCACAGAGGTGCGCAAAATATGGCAAAATATGTGTCTAACCGTTCTGATTTAAGTATTGTGGTGCTGCAGAGACGTCCCGGGCCTACAAATCCTATCCTACAGAATAAAGACTAAATCTTTGTTTGGTACAGATCCTCTCAAAAATCACACTATAATCATTTTTTTAAATTTGTTATTTTATATTTTTCCATGAAAATGAGAATAATGATACAAACATGATAATTTCCTCCAATAACGTGAATCATATCGCAAACGCAATTTTATAATAATAATAATAATAATAATAATAATAAATTGAATTTATATAGCGCTTTTCACGAACTCAAAGTCGCTTTACAGGGTATAGATAATCAAAGATAGTCAAAATAATCGCAATTAGATGTTTGACTCATATCGTGCAGCCCTAGTTTTGTCTCAACCCAAATCTTTGTTCTGAACTGGGCTTACAGTACATTTAACCTCTTCAAGGCAAAACGCCTGCATTGCCAGATTGGAATGTGGCCCAGAGCTGCACGACAGTGGGCTTGATTGTGTGAAATCCTGTACAGTGCTTGCAGCAGTATGGACTGTCCTCCCATGTCTCATTTACTTTTTCTGTTTTCTTGTTCATAGAGGCCATGTCAGCTGGAGACAGCCATGAAGAGGGCCGTCTGGTCTATCGTTACGGAGGCGAGCCAGTCGGAGCTTGTGTTCAGCCCAGCCTCCGCCCACTGATGCCCTCCATCGCCCATGCCATGTTTCTCGATGTAACCCATGACAACGAGTGTCCCATACAGGTGTGTCTCTGTCAGGGTCAGGTTAGGATAGGGTTGAGTAACTTAAGATGCTTGTTGCGGCTGTAAGCAGTCCAACAAAGTGCTGCCGCGAGAGACTAAACATAGAGATGCATAAACGCACTGTGACGCGCTCGAGATTGTATTGCAATGATTTATTCCTCTGCACGTTAAAATACAACTAGCACTGCAGTTACCAAATGTAAAGTTACTTTGGGAGTTGAAATAAGTGCGTTAGTGCAGCGGTCAACAGAAAGTGTTCGCTCCCAGGCTCACCCCCTCTCTGTCAAAGCCCAAAAAACCAACAGGTGAAGCAAACTAATATAATGCTATCACTCCCGTTCAAACCACAATGTAAACGCCCACCACTTACAGTATAAGTGCACAATATAATAATCAATAAATTATATAAATGAGACTATAAACAACATACAATATGTGGCTCCTACAATGCTGATAACCAGTTGCTTTAGTGTGCATTATCTCTTTTATATAAACATTTTTGAGACAAACAAAACGGTTACGTTCCCCCTCCAAGGGTGTCAAACTCAACTTCACTAAGGGCCACACTGGAAAATGAGAATCACATCAAGGGCCAGACATGGAGAGTTTATTGACGTTTATTTAATCGAAAAAGTTTCCATGTCTCATTTAGCCTTCTCACTTACAGTTTGGTCCACATAAAACCCTAAAAAAGTCAGCAAAAAAGTTCCTTTGCTATCATAAAATTTAACAAATCAAGCAAAAACAATGCTTTCTGATTACGTTTTTAAAAGTAGGCCAACACACAGCCGACTATGAATATGCAAACTCGCTGGTGGTTCAGTCTCAAAGTCGGCAACTCTGCCAAATTCAGCTTTGAGTGTCGCGTAATTGCAGTTTGAAAACAGTTTCTCTCTCGTCTTTTTGGTTTGGCGCACATGTAGGCAGGCCAAAATGTATTGTGAACCTAAATTGATATGTGGGCCAGATCCAAATTTTGCGAGGGTCTGGATTTGGCCCGCGGGCCTTGAGTTTCCCACATGTGCCCTAGATTATTTTATCGGGTGATGACTCAGAAATGATGTTGGGAGACTTCAAAGATGATGACCAGTCTGATGAATTCAAATCAAATGCAGCTTTATTCAAACAGTGAACAAACTTTCATGACAATGAGACAACCATGAGCATACAGACGTGTCTGCCCAAGGGTGACCAAAATGTACATCAAAAATGGATCCCTTTTAAACTCTTTTTGTGCTCACACAGCCCAAGATATCTATAGCTATGTTTCCATCCACACGTTTTTATCCGAATTACGTGATATCGAATGAAAAATGCCTTATGGAAACAGTAAAATTCAATAGAATTTCATGAATATCGACGCAAATGAAATACGTTCGGTCTCATCGGATTTTCTCTTGATCGATATACGGTTTATGCGATAAACGCTGATGGAAACATTATTTGCTGAATAAATTAATGAATTGCGATTAAGTTTTAGGTCATTTTATGGTTGCAACCCGCCACAAAATGAAGAAGAAGAAGTTTTAGTTCATTTCCGCCCAGTATTTCCGCTCTGTTTGCACACATGACAGGTGTCAACAAAAACGGATGTAAGCGGACGAACGAGGAGACGAGAGACTTTTTGAATTTAATTTACGAGCAAAATATAACGGCTATTTTAGATAGCAAAAATCTAAGAAATGCCATAATTTATCAGGAACTCGCGAAGGAAATGACCAACAACGGTTACGACAAGCTGTGGGACGTCCTGCGGAGTAAATGGAAGGAGCTCAAACAGCGATACACGTCCCAAAAAGAGAGTTGTCTCGTAGCGGTGCCGGAGGGAAAATAAAAGGCAAGTTCCACCTTTTTGATGAGATGGATCAGATCCTCGGTTAAAGGCCCATCGTAGCTTCCTCGGCTTCTAATATTAACAACTACTACTTCTTCTGTCTAGTAAAACTTTGTTCGCAAAAGTTTGCTTGAATGTTGTGCGATTCAGTGCGACAATGAATGGAAACACCTTAAAATGTCTCAAATCAATTTGATATACCAATTTAATCGCAAAACAGCATGTGACGTCATTACGCAGAGGTTTTTATTCGCTTTGAAGCTGTTGGATGGAAACACACTTTCACCAGCTTTATTCGCATGAGTTGTTTTTTACCGAACTTAAGATAATTCGATTGACAAGTGGATGGAAACTTAGCTTATGTCAGCGCACCAGTTTACTCTTAACCTGCACCTTTTATGGCAGCTGCTCCTAATAGATTCCCACATTCCTGGCTCCAATTCCTCTGTGTGACAGTTGTGCCCAAACTCACAATAGATGTACACATTCTAAGCTAAGTTTTCCTGTGAGACCATGTCACCTTAAAACTTACTTGTCCCTAGAAACGCCTTAGAATAGATGAGATACATTCAAACATCTGCATGCACAAATACCAAACCTATCAGAATATACTTGTTGTGGTTGATTAAGTTCTCATAATTCCTGCAATGTGTACAATTCTAGTTTAAAAGTAGTCCTCCTTCTGTTGCTGCTTTCTCTATTCTTACCTGATCAAAGAAATATAAAGTAAAACATGGCCAAATGGCCAAAACCTTTAAGGGGGCAAAAGGATTTGTGTTGTCACTGTGTTCAAGAGCTTCTGCCCAGATGTCAGGTGTATGCAGTAATTGCTGCGTCTGTTTGCCTCTCTTTGTTCTACAGCTGCGTTCAGCACTGGACTCCCTCCCCAGCTCTGCTATGGTCTCTATGGCCTGCTGTGCTACTGGTTCCACCAGAGGATATGATGAATTAGTGCCACATCAGGTCAGTGTTTCCTCTGTTGATTTTGTAGTAGCGGCCCGCCATGGCAAAATTTCTGCTGCCACGGTATCAGAACGCACAACGTAGTCCTGTTGCCTTTTTAAATTATCCTGCCGACATAATGCACCCATGCATGGCTGACGCTCACATTGCAATTTAACAACAAGTAGAACTATTCAGAGGTTATTGGGCCCGTCCAGTTTTGCTCCACATACTGTTGTGTTGATGGAGTTTAATGTCAAAACGTTCGCTTTCTTCCAAGTTGACTATTAAACAAACAGCTCCACCAAAATCACACGACAATGTTCGACTTGTCAGTTCTGTCAACTGGGGGGGGGGGAGCTATTACTGGAAGCTATTACTTCCATCTGATGAATATCATTTTGGCTCAATGTTTAACCATTTATGGCTTGTTTGGGGTGTTCAAGAATCGCATACCCCAATATTGGCTTATTGAAAATATTAACATATGGTCAATGCTAGTTTATTTTCTCTAGTTTGTGACTTATATAGTTTGAAAAGCTAGATGTTAAGCTAGAGTGTCACATGTCCATCTTTTAAGGATGGGATTTTTCCAGATTAATCCAATTTCTGGATTTTTTTTTTTACTTGAAAACACAACTCGTGTGAATTGTGTAGATCCGTTAAAAGCTATGACTTCCTTCCTACTATTCATTCTTGTTTGTGATGGTGTAAAAATAAAAAAAAAAATAAAAAAACTGTTGATCAGTGATGGGCTTCTATCCAGTCAGATGTTGTTGTCCGCGAACTGTCAAACTCTCCAGCCATGGATATTCCTGCTGAATGTGATGCACACGGAAATCAGTTTGCTGGTTCGTAGTCTGTTTGAGTTGAGAACACTTCTTTGCTATTGGTTGCGACTTTGCCGGTAAAAGTTCACCAAAATTGAACAAATGGCTATGCCACTGGAAGTGAATGTTTTATTTGCCCCGTTGCTCACATAGAATAGTGTGAGTAGTGAATGGGAGGCAAATAAGATGAGATAAAACTTTATTGATCCCGAGGGAAATTGCTACAATTGCAAAACAAAGTTGGAAGAGTGCAGATACAAAGGGTGCAAATATACAGAAGACTATAATTACATAACAATAGGTGCAAAATGTAAAAAAAACTAAATAATATTCACCAATGTGTGACTGCGCCATTAGATTAACAATCTTGTGTGTGTGTGTGTGTGTGTGTGTGTGTGTGTGTGTGTGTGTGTGTGTGTGTGTGTGTGTGTGTGTGTGTGTGTGTGTGTGTGTGTGTGTGTGTGTGTGTGTGTGTGTGTGTGTGTGTGTGTGTAGATCTCTGTGGTGAAGGAGGAGCGTTTTTACCCCAAGTGGAACCCCTCGGCGCCCCCCAGCTCCACTGGTGAGGTTGGACTCCAGACTGGCATCATAGCTGGGAAACTGGCACTCAACAAGCTGCACCAGGAACTGGCTGCCCAGGGATTCATACAGGTACCATAAAGTATCTTTGTATGTGTGTAAATATATGGAGACATAAGCTCACTAAAAGCAGTTTCAGTTCACTCTGCAATCTGCAGTTTAAGGTTTTAACGTAAAAAACGTCATGATATATATGAAGACACTCAGAGATTTTTTTTGTTAGTTGAAAACTACACTTTATTTTCTTTAGGTTTTTTTAAATTCAACAAGCAATTTGCTGTATTTGAGCAGAGTACTGAAAGATAAGATAAGATAGACTTTATTAATCCCACACTGGGCAAATTTCTGTGCTACAGCAGCTCAAAAGATTTTTACACACATCAGAATAACACAAATACACATTAAAGGTGCCGTAGGTAGGATTGCGAAGATCCAGGACTTAGCCAAAACATTTGAACATCGACAACTTCTCAGTCCCTCCCCTCTTTCCGCTGAAGCCCAAAACGGTCTCCTAAGCCCCTCCCCCCACAAGGGAGAATGAATGCAGTAGGCTTACATACTGCACCTTTAAGTAGACATAGGAGAAAAAATATACATAAAGTATAAGAAATAGAAAAGAAATAGAATTAGTTATAATAATAATAATAATAATAATAATAATAATAATAATAATAATAAAACAAACATATTTACACAATAAACACCCTTATATAAACAGATATACAGATGAGTAAGGTGCGGCTGAATAAAAATGACATATGCACAGTTGAAGGTAACAGAGAGTAATAAATATATAGTGTAAATATGCATAGTGCAGAATATTGTCCAGTGATGGCTCATATTGCAATAAAAAGCAGCAGAACTGAGTACACTTTAATATCTGTTTATTTAATCTCAAGTAATATCGTTATTGCGATATTCAACAACTTTGTCGCACATTTTCATCATATTGTGCTCCACTCATCTAATTGTTGCTTTGTTTCTGCACAGTACCTTTCTTAGAGATCACCTATCAGTGGACAGCTTGTCTAAGTTCTCCACTCATCTTCCTCTCCAGGTGTTTGTAGACCAGGTTAATGCAGACATTGTTGCAGTTACTCGACACTGTCCCAGCACACACCAGTCCGTGGTGGCGGTGTGCAGGACCGCCTTCTGGAACCCCAAAACCCACCAGTACGACACCGACGTCCCACCCATGTTCATACCAGGTAGGACGATAACATTATCACCTTTTTATATTAGAAATCGGCTTATTATTTAGTGCATTATCTTAGGTGTGTGTGTGTGTGTGTGTGTGTGTGTGTGTGTGTGTGTGTGTGTGTGTGTGTGTGTACAGTACAGGCCAAAAGTTTGGACACACCTTCTCATTCAGTGTGTTTCCTTTTTATTTTCATGACTGTTTCCATTGTAGATTCTCACTGAAGGCATCAAAACTATGAATGAACACATATGGAATTATGTACTTAACAAAAAAGTGTGAAATAACTGAAAACATGTCTTATATTTTAGATTCTTCAAAGTAGCCACCCTTTGCTTTTTTTGATAACTCTGCAAACCCTTGGTGTTCTCTCAATGAGCTTCATGAGGTAGTCACCTGAAATGGTTTTACCTTCACAGGTGTGCTTTGTCAGGGTTAATTAGTGGAATCTTTTCCCTTATTTATAAAAAAGCAAAGGGTGGCTACTTTGAAGAATCTAAAATATAAGACATGTTTTCAGTTATTTCACACTTTTTTGTTAAGTACATAATTCCATATGTGTTCATTCATAGTTTTGATGCCTTCAGTGAGAATCTACAATGTAAATAGTCATGAAAATAAAAAGGAAACTCATTGAATGAGAAGGTGTGTCCAAACTTTTGGCCTGTACTGTATGTGTCATTTCCTTAACTCACGCATGATTGTTCTTATTATGATTAACACTTTTGATTTTGTGTTTGTTTTTAGAAACAACGTACAAAACATACACTTTACAATATGAACATATCCCCTCCCCGCCAAACCCCAAAAAGTCGTCATCACCACTCACTTACACAAAAATTAAAAACAGATGATTTAATACCCATAACATTCGAGACAATATAGTAAAATAATGACCATCTAGACAATAAACTGTAAACCAAATAAACATATGTATATGTGACAACACCATAAGCACATAAGTTCCTAGGAGCCCTCCAGAAAGTGTAAGTACTTTCCCCATTTTCTAGAGTAGGCGTCCAGTCTGGCAAACCGAGACAGACAGACAGACAGACAGACAGACAGACAGACAGACAGACAGACAGACAGACAGACTTTATTAATCCCACATTGGGAAATTAATCTGTTACAGCAGCAAGTTATAAGGACATACACACATACTCACTCACACACATACAGAAAAAACTAGAAGTATACTAGAAATAATAAATATAAAATATGCCAGAACAACTATTGAAAAAATATACTTAGAGTAATGAAAAGAATATACATGTATATACAAGTGTAGAATAAAATGTACATCCTACATACTGTGTGTGTGTGTGTGTGTGTGTGTGTGTGTGTGTGTGTGTGTGTGTGTGTGTGTGTGTGTGTGTGTGTGTGTGTGTGTGTGTGTGTGTGTGTGTGTGTGTTTTTTTTTTTTTTTTTTTGTGTGTTTGTGTTTAACAACACAAACGAAAATGTATTAACGTGAAGTAACCAGTATGCAAGTAGCATATTGTAATGTGTGAGGTAATGAGAGAGTTATCTCACACACAGCAGGGAATTGAAATTTGTTTGCATGTGGCCGGGTTGGTTCAGTGGGTAGAACAGGCGCACATATACTGAGAGGCTTATGCCTTGACGCAGGGTTCGAGTCCGACCTGTGACGATTTCCTGCATGTCTTCCCCCTCTCTCTCCCCTTTCTCATCTGGGAAAAGCCCCAAAACTTATCTTAAAATGAAAAATGTTTTTTCAAATGCTGCAACTCTAACCATCTAACAAGCCCACTCATGCATTGATTTTGTTGAAGAGTCTCCAAGTTTGCAACAAGTCTTCCCAATGCTGAGGATCTCTCTCTATCTATCTATCTATCTATCTATCTATCTATCTATCTATCTATCTATCTATCTATCTATCTATCTATCTATCTATCTATCTATCTATCTATCACTCTCTCTCTCTCAAGGGAAGATAGAAGAAGTGGTACTGGAGGCAAGGACAGTGGAAAGGCATGCTGGGAGTTATAAGAAGGATGACAACTACATCAACGGCATGCCAGAATACACTGTGGAAATAAAGGAGCACATATCGGTGAATATTGCTACGATTATTTTCAGGATCATGGTAATTCAGTGTTTTTTTTTTTTTTTAAATTATTAAAGCATGTCAATAAAATAATTGTTTATATACCTATATAGTTACAGGAGAGTGCAGTGGTGAAGCAAGCCGGAGTGATATCTAAAGGTGCATCGGAGTTTGTGCAGGAAATCACCTTTCAGAAGTTGACACCTGGCAGCGTCATCGCCTTCAGGTAAGCCGCACACAGACCCACACAAAACCTTGGCGTTGAAGAAAACTTCGCGAGACACATTTATCATTCTTTTCACGATATATCAAAAGATATGTCATAAAAGGTGTTAGCATTGTACATTTTGATCAGTTGTTAGGCTACGTTCACACCACAAGTCTTAATGCTTAATTCTGAGTTTTTTTGCTCCAATCTGATTTTTTTTTTTTTGTTTGGCTGTTCACATGACCTTTTTAAAATGTGGCCTAAATCAGAGTCCAGTGTGAACTGTTTGCGGTTTCGAACTGACCCGCATGCGCTAATGAACAATAACAATGACATCAGACGCAGCACGCTGTTGCACTAAAGTCAGGGAGGTTATGGAGGAAGTCAGCATTTTCGCTTTTATTTCAAACTGTTTGTCTAATGGCAGCTGTGACATTAATGAGCAGGTGCTGAGGAGGAGAAGAATGAAGAGAAAGAGAGCCAAACTGGCTATTTTGGTCTTTTGCGGGGTTATTGCTGCAAATTGTCTACTGTTGTTTTTGATTTTTGCTTTTTTTTTACTGTCTGTGTCTAGGGCAAACTCCCGCCGGCGCATAATTGTGACAAAGGTCGATGTAGATTGACGTAAAAGTCGCATCAAATCCTCCTCGGTTGTTCACACTGCGGCCGCATTGAAAAAAAATCTGACCTGGGTCTGATCCAGGACCACATATGGAAGTGGTCTAAATCTGATTTGGAAAAAATCTGATCTGGGCAAGATTTGAGTGTTCACACTACTTCTGAAGGAGTCTGACCTGGTCACTTGACCCCCCCCCCCCCAAAACATCTGATTTGGGCAACTTTTGCCTGCAGTCTGAACGTAGCCTTAGTCACAAAGGTTTCCATGACACACACACATTTCCCCCCATTTTCTCTCTCTCTTTCTTTTTTTTTTTCTCTCTCTCTCTCTCTCTCTCTCTCTCCCTCACAGGGTCAGTTTGGACCCCAAGGCCCAGAAAATGGCGGGGTTGCTGAGGTTTTATCTGTCGCAGTTCAGCCCAAAATACAGGCGAGGCAGCGTAGCGGATGAAAACCCACCACAAGCACTGCAGAAACCCCTGGCACAGTGAGTACACATCTCCACACACACACACACACACTTGACCCTATACACATTTATAGCAACACAAAAAAAATTTTGATAATAAAGAGGCGTTGTTTACATCAGTGTTTCTCAAATCGGGGTACGTGTACCCCTAGGGGTAAGTTTTTGTCGCTGTTTTTGAAGTTTGTCACCTTTTCTTGAAGGTTTTGTCATGTGTTTTGACCTATTCTTGCCTTTCTTCCTTACTTTTTTCTACTGTCTTTTTTTTTTCTTCAAAATATTTGTTTGTTTTCTGCATTTTTCAAAGTATTTGTCACTTTTTTTTTTTTAAGTTTGTCACTTTTTGGAATTTGTTGTCAATTTTGTCCCCCTAGTGTTGCCTTCCTTCTTTCTACTGTGTTTTTAAAAAAAGTTTTTATTGCTTTTTTGAGGGTTGTGTCTCTTTTTTCGAAGTTTTTGTTACTATTTTTGACCTATTGCCTTACTTCCTTCTTTCTACTGTCTTTTTCCAAGTTTATTTCGCCTTTTTTCATCAGCATTGAAATGTTTTCCAGATACAAGGCTGTTGTTTAGTAAATCTATTGCAGTCAGCGCTGTATTGTTCCTCTTTATATAGACTTTTTTTTTTTTTTTCTACCAAAAATGATCCGCGCTGGTTAGGGGGTACTTGGCTTAAAACAAACTGTTCAAAGGGGGAACATTATTGAAAAAAGCTTGAGAACCACTGGTTTACATTATAGACTGTGTATCTGTGTTACTACATTATCTGGGGCACATAACAGTAATCTAACCAAAAGATGAATCCTAGAATACATTCAAAACTTTAATTTGTTTAAAAAAGTAATAAATAAATAAAAAATAAAAAATTATTTGACTGAAAGAGAAAATTATATTGTAAATCGCAATTATTTCAATTGTACAGCAAAATTTGGAATTGTTACAGCTCTAATGTAAAGCGTTTTACGGTTGTCGTAAGACTAGAAAGGACTTGGTATATGAATGCAAGTCCATTTGTTTAGCATTAGCACGTGTGAACTGTTTATATTTAAAGCTGTGTGTGTGTGTGTGTGTGTGTGTGTGTGTGTGTGTGTGTGTGTGTGTGTGTGTGTGTGTGTGTGTGTGTGTGTGTGTGTGTGTGTGTGTGTGTGTGTGTGTGTTTCACAGGCTGATGTCCAGGCTGACGTTAGCAGACCTGAATGTCCTGCTGTTTCGCTGCGACTCCGAAGAACAAGAAGATGGAGGAGGCTGTTACAGCATCCCAGGATGGGAGAGCCTCAAATACGCTGGACTACAAGGTAGTCGCAGAGCAGTTACACATGGCTTCTAGTTCATCAGGTATACACAGTGTACTGAAACAAACTCAAATATTCTCCTTCTTCATTCAAATGAGCTAGCTGTCTCCAATGTAGGATAACACGTAGGGTACAGATTTGATCATTGGCAAATTATCGAATATGTTTTATCAATATTGATGAAGTTATGAATATGGTTATTAATAACTTTATCAAATCGACAAACAATCAAAACGGGGCACCACCCTGCAAGTCAGTATCCCTTCGGATCCCCTTTGTATACCAGAAAGATATACAAATGTCCCAGCTCAATCTCGACCAGCGAGGTGATGCTGGTTAAGCTAGTCCGGACTAGTGCGCCTCCTGTCAGTAACTGGGTTACCGTGGAAAGCAAAGAGACACCAACGCCGACAGCTTTTATCCTCCCTCCACCTCCTAGTGGCGGGGTGGTGCATTCAAAGGCCCGACAGCCAATGGGAAAAGAGCAACCTTGTCACAGGTGTGAAGCAGTTCTTTGTCTCACCACCAGTCTGCCTTGTCCTCCATGTGTTGGAGGTAGAATCTCCATTTTGGTAACTCTGCTTCCAAGTGGCAGCCTGTAGGAGTTTGGTGAAACTGGCTTTGGGATTCACATGTAGGCCAAGATCCTTTGTCTTGCCTTACCTGTGTCCTTTGTCTCTGCAGTCCGCTCAATCTGAGCCATTTTTGGTTAAGATCAATGTTTAACCCCTTGCTTGGTCCCAACACCAACATCCAGCTGAAGGGATTTTACCCTTCTTCAGACACTCACATGCACACAAGAGCAACTTCAGATAAAAAGAGCAACTCCCTGCTAATAAATCTTTGCTAAATTAAAGCTTTCAGTTGAAATGTGTTGGTGTCAGCCAGGCTGTATAATCAGCCGGGACTCAGAGGGCCTTTGGATGTTTCCTTCTTGCTTACAAAGCATTGGTAGACTTAGGGCTCCTGCACACTGCTGCGTGGCGTGAGCGTGTCAGCTGCGTTGCATGTCCGTTTTTTATTTCGGCTCCCATGTTAACAGGTAGAGCTGGGCGATTTGTTTCCCTAAAAAAATCTGTGATTTTTTTATAAAAAACTCGATTTACAATTCGATTTGATTTCCCCCCCTTCCATTTAAAACAAAATAACTGCGAACTGTAAATATATTTTAAAAATATATATTTATTGTATTTAATTAAAGTGCATCAACATAAACAAAATTGCAAAGACAAACCCTTTCTCTAAGTGAAAAGTCACTGTGCAGTGTGCAACAAAGATTGTTAAACATCCAAATTATTTATACTGTATTTGGATTAAAAAAATCGATTTTTTTGAAAATATTAATCGATTTGACCTACCAACTGAATTTTTAAATCAAATAGATTTTTTTCCCAGCCCTATTAACAGGTTAGAGCTTGCACACTGCCTGCGCGACACGCACGTCTCAGGTGCGGCTCAAAAACGTGTGCATGCTAGAAATGGGGCCGACGCCTATTTTTCACGCGACACGCAAGCGTGTTGGAAGCGTTTCCAGGCAAAAGATGTACATATGTCATTTTGACATGTATACATTTAATAAATGGCATTGTGATGTTTGAAAGTCTTGAGGTTTTGACATAAATGCAGATTTTCAAATATTGCACCTGTCAATACAGAACAAAATATTCTGTAGCCTATTTTGCCGTCAATACTGCCAATTATCAACTCCCATTTATCAATGGGGAAACATACATGTGTACAGACAAGGCTAGCAGCAGCAGCGCCGCGTCAGACACGTTTCTGGTGTGCAAAGACGTAGAAAACGCCACGCAACAGAAACGCCACGCTCACGCCATGCAGGCAGTGTGCAGGAGGCCTTAGTCCTGTGCATACTTAGACTCGGGCACAGACACTTGCTCTGTGATTATCCTTTAACATGCAGCAAAGACAAAGGAAGATAACTTGCAACAATCACTTACCAAGTTGTTCAAGGGAGTTTCTTTACACGTTCAAGAACCACAACAAAAGAAACAACTGTACAGACTGGTGTTTTTAGCGTGTAGAAGAGCTGTATACCCATCACGTGCATGGAAGGCCGACTGAAGTATGACCAAAACCTCCTGGCAGGCTTGTTTTGTTTTCACAGTTCACACATGCACTAAGTCCACCTCACAGCATTACACATGCATGTATGTAGTAAAATCCCTCTCATATTTTGTATATTGATAAAGTTTTATATTGTAATATTTCAATTTTTTATTTTTTATTTTTTATTTTTTATTAATAAGTCTTGTATAGTTTTTTTGCACATTATCTTTTTTGCTAGGCTGCTGTAACAGTGAAAATTGGGCTTGGGATTAATAAAGTATCCATCTTTATCTATCGACAAGAGTTTAAATGTAGTTGTTGTGTCCCTGCTGATCTATCTATCTTTCTATTGGTCTGTCTGTCTGTCTGTCTGTCTGTCTGTCTGTCTGTCTGTCTGTCTGTCTGTCTGTCCGATATTTTACCTTGGTATTTATATGACAGGAGTGTAAATGTGGTTGTTGTGTCTCTGCAGGTCTGATGTCAGTGCTGGCTGATATCCGTCCCAACAATGACCTGGGCCATCCGGTGTGTGCTAACCTCAGACAGGGGGACTGGCTGATAAACTTTGTCTCCAACAGACTGATAAACAGAGAGGGACCACTGGCACAGGTGAGGCTTTTACTGCCTTAAAGGGCCACTTCACCCAAAAAGACATTGTTTTTTTTTATTTGTCTTTACTGGTAGTCAGAGTATGAGTCTGATGCTGCTCCATTGGGCTGTGATTATGGTGCGTGTTTCAACCGAACCAGGAAAGAAAATGCCTCTGCACTCAATTGGATAGACCAATCGGAGCAACGGATAGACCTACAACCAATCAGAGCAACAGAGACAGACGTCACAGAAGCTGCGAGTCAAAGGCAGGCTTCGACAGAGCAAAGGCAGGGGCGGCAGTTTCCGTGCCGTGCGGACGGGTGTGGCGATGTGTATACATACGTGATCGGGGTTCTCTGTTCCTCTTTTAAAATGAATGCGCTCTCGATATCTTCTATAACCGACGCGATGGAGGAATCTACACATCTCAGTTCAGCAGCAGGCAGCCATCTTTGTTCTAAACTAATTCAACCAGTAGCTCTCTTTGGTGACGTGGTTGATCACGATACTGTTGATCATCTGTCCGTCATCGTATAAAGCCCGCCCTGACAATTTGATTGGTCCGAACAGCTCCGGTTCGACTTCGAGCATAGTTGCTCCACAACGGATCAAGTCCAGACAGAAATTCCCGACTTCAAATGTTGTGGGCGGGGCTAAGTTCGGCTGGCGTCCAGGCTTAATGTTACCGAATGAATGAGTTAATTTAGCAGGGGAAGTGGGTGTTGGCTTGTTCGTTATGGTAAGTGTCTACAGTTCTTTGAGAGTCCTGATTATGGAACAGATGATCCATTGTCACAATTGCGTGTCTGCAGGTGGGCCAGTGGTTGGGAGCTATGTTCGACTACTTGAAACACATCCCCCGCTACCTCATCCCCTGTTACTTTGATGCCATCCTGGTGTCAACCTACACTACAGCCCTGGACGCCACTCACAAGCTCATGTCGAGGTACGGTAGATTGTGGAAAGTGCATTGTTGAGATGTGAAATTTAAATCTTAACATTATGAATTTTAAGGACTGATTTGTTGCAGTTAAGTGACGTTTCTTTTCCATTTCCAAACAGCTTCATCCAGAATGGCTCCAGCTTTGTTCGTTACCTGGCGCTGGGTTCAGTTCAAATGTGTGGTGTCGGACGCTTTCCTGCCCTCCCTCCTCTTTCAACGAAAATCAAGGACGTTCCCTACCGCATCAGTCCCATCACAGGCGAGAAGGAGCAGTGCTGTGTCTCATTGGCTGCAGGTAGCCTAGCAACAGACATTTAATGGTGTCTCTGTGGATAAAATGACAGATAAAGATAAACAATATATATATTTTACGTAGTTATATTAACTTTAAGAAATACATTATTTCAGGGTTTTTAATCACTGGGAGTGTGAGATGAAGATGAAATATTTATAATTATCTATCTATCTATCTATCTATCTATCTATCTATCTATCTATCTATCTATCTATCTATCTATCTATCTATCTATCTATCTATCTATCTATCTATCTATCTATCTATCTATCTATCTATCTATCTATACAGTAGGTGGACAGTCACTGGCAGATTTAACCGATGTACTAATTGATATTCTTTAGGTCTTCCTCATTTCTCCTCTGGGATTTTCCGTTGTTGGGGCAGAGACACTTTCATTGCTCTCAGAGGACTGATGCTGCTCACTGGGAGACACACTGAAGCTCGGTACGTATGCATGTGTTAGTATGAACTCGAGATGCGCCAATACCAACTTTTCCCTGTATGCATGTGATAATGACTGCTACCATTGTTGTTTGGCCTGGCTCTGGTTTAAACAAATACATACAGAGCATGAATGCCATAGAGCTTTCTTTTATTATCTAGTTTGACAGTTGGCTAAATTACATGATATTGGATAAGTTCATAGACTTGTGTACTCGTAAATAACGATACTATTGCAAAATGAGGACAATAAATGAGGACCGTAGCGACAGCGAGTGACTGTCAGTTTATCAGACACACAGAAGTTGGATGTTTTCATAGATAGTAAAATAATGGACACAGCGACGCCATAGACTTCGACGGAGACCAGTGAAGTCACTTTTCCGGTGCTGGCTGAGCGTTACTGAGCAGTCTCAAACCGAGCTTGACGACGTAGATGTGACATGAGCAACCTGTCTGAAAGTGTGAAGTCTTCTGGTAGCTGTGCAGAGAGAAATCTCAATCATTCCCAATCTTACAGAGACGGAGAGCGTAGGTATATGTTAGGAGATAACATAGGCACAGGCTAATTACTGATCACTAACATGCTAGTTAACATTAGTCATTAAACTTAAACAGCTAATGTAAGTCCAAACTGCCTGTGAGCTTCTCCTGTACTATACGGTAATTCCTCTACTATGTGACAGTAAGTCTCGTGGTTATGACACAATCGTTAGCCTATTGTTATAAAAGCGTCTGCTACGGAGCCATAACGTGAGGTACAAGGTAATGGAGCCTTTTATACATTGTCGTGTTTCTTTAGAAATAAACAACGGACAAATAGAGTCTTTAAACGCTTCAGATGTAAAGTTATTCGCTGTCAAAGCGACGCCAAAATGTATGGGAGTCAATGGGATGCTATCAGGTGATGGCTTGTTAGAATTAGAATTTATGTTTGCACTGTTATAGCCTGTTCTCTGTTTACACTTGGCCTTAACCCATATATATGCATATATCCCGTGAAAATAGCTTTGAGGAGTAGTTGATGACTACTCTTCGTTAATGCCCTAATGGGTTACATTAATACATTTTTGTGTCTTCTTTAAAAGCTGCTTTAGTGGCCTGCCGTTCAGAAAACTGTAACTCTAAAATGAGCCATTCTGTCTCCTGGTCTCCATAGTAACATCATCCTGGCCTTCGCGGGGACTTTGCGTCACGGTTTGATCCCCAACCTGCTGGGTGAGGGTCGCTGTGCTCGATACAACTGTCGTGATGCTGTGTGGTGGTGGCTGCAGTGCATCCAGGTACGGAATAGGACGCAAGGGGAAATAATAGAGCTGTACTGAGCTGGTTGTATCGAAATGTTTATTAAACTAATAAAGTAATGCTTTTTTACATAGATGTATGATCTAATATCGTGCTTTAATGACGTACTTGATTACTTAAAATTCCTTCGTGCTTTTTGTTCAGGACTACGCTACCCACGTTCCTGAAGGGCATGAAATCCTTCGCTGCCCTGTCACACGCATGTTCCCCACTGATGACTGTGAACCCCTGGCACCTGGAGAGGTGGTATGTACAACTGAGACACACACACAAACACACACACACACACACACACACACACACACACACACACACACACACACACACACACACACACACACACACACAAGTCTGTATTACTATCTTTGTGGGGACATATCATTGACATAATGCATTCCCTAGCCCCTTACCCTAACCTTAACCATCCCAACTGAATGCCTAACCCTTACCCTCACCCTAACCATAACCTAATTCTAACCCTAGTCCTAAAACCAAGTCTTAACCCTGAAACAGCCCTTTAAACTCATGGGGACCAGCATTTTGGTCCCCACGAGGCTGTGCAGACCCCACAAGTATACTGTAGTCCCCGGTTTTTGGACCCCACGAATATAGTAAAGCAGGTACACACACACACACACACACACACACACACACACACACACACACACACACACGTTTAATCGATTGACAGCACTAATTTATTTTTCTCAATGCACATAACGTATGTATATGTGTGTGTGTGTGTGTGTGTGTGTGTGTGTGTGTGTGTGTGTGTGTGTGTGTGTGTAGGAACAGCCTCTGTATGATGTGATCCATGAGGCTCTGCAGCGCCACCTAGAGGGAATTTCCTTCAGAGAGAGAAATGCTGGATCCAAGATAGACATGCACATGAGAGATGAAGGTAGGACAGAGAGAGTGTGTGTGTGTGTGTGTGTGTGTGTGTGTGTGTGTGTGTGTGTTAAACTATACTATGAACAAAAGATAATTTCCTAATGTAAGACAACAATGAACAGTAATTCTAATTCTTTACAGCAGCAACAAACTGTGCACATTTTTTTCTGGTACTACATAAAGCCTGATGCCACGGGGGAAACTTTACATCTGTTTACACCAGCAGCTGTCCAAACTATCCCTCCATACCAACCTCAGTGTTTCTGAGCTCTTCCCTCCTTTCCAGGGTTTAACGTGGCTACTAACGTGGATCCGGCCACAGGTTTTGTGACTGGAGGAAACCGCTTTAACTGTGGCACATGGATGGACAAAATGGGAGAGAGCGAGAGAGCGAGGAATAAAGGCATGCCCGCTACTCCAAGGTAACACACAAACTGATCACACACACACACACACACACACACACACACACACACACACACATTCAAAGGTAACACCGGTCAGAAAGTCATCACAAAATAAATCCCTCAGTTTTTTTTTTTTTTTACGAAAGCCAGTTTAGAAAAGGTAAGTTTGCACTTCTCATTGCACTTTGCGTCAGATTGTGATCAGTCCTTCAGTGTACTTGCTGTTACAGTCGTAATTGTGTTTATTATGGTTGTTTTTCGACTATTTTCTGATGTTTTACAAACTAAATAATTGATTTAGTTTTTTCTGTATCACCTTTTATTGTCCAGAGACGGAGCAGCGGTGGAGATAGTCGGTCTCAGTAAGTCAGCTGTTCGCTGGGTTGTGGAGCTCCATGCCAAAGGACTGTTCCCTTATGATGGAGTTAAAGTTCACAGAGATGGTATTACACACACACACACACACACACACACACACACACACACACACACACACACACACTGACAAATACACTGATCTGTATTTTCAGATAAAGAAATGTCTCCTGTACCGAATTCTTTCATCATCTGCAATGAACCGTTTCCATTGTGTTCCAGGTAAAGAAGTGTTCATCTCGTACTCCCAGTGGAACCAGCAGCTCCAGCGGTCCTTTGAAGCAGGTTTCTGGGTGTCTGGCGACCCAAAAGACCCCAACGAGAAGCACCCCGATCTGGTGCACAAAAAGGGCATCTATAAGGACAGCTATGGAGCCTCCAGCCCCTGGTGTGACTACCAGCTGAGACCCAACTTCACTATTGCCATGGTGGTGGTAAGACACACTGAGACCTGCACCCACTTGTCTGAATAGTCTGTAACTTTTATTGGCCAAGAGGTGGGGATGGGAGTCGCCAGAGGCCCCGCGATACGATATTATCAAGATTTTAAACATACAGGGCCCTATTTTAACGATCTAAGCGCATGTCGTGAAGAGCCTGGCGCAGGTGCGTTTAGGGCGTGTCCAAATCCACTTCTGCTAGTTTGACGGCGGTGAAAAAGGGTCCGTGTGCCGGGCGCCTGGTCCTAAAGGGTTGTCCTTAGTGTCTTCATTAATCAGAGGTGTGTTTTGGGCGTAACATGCAATCAACCAATCAGAGATCATCTCCCATTCCCTTTAAAAGCCAGGTGCGTTAGGACCTTGGAGCATTGCTGTTATGATGGAGGATTTACACCCTAATATTTTTATTTGTAATCTTCTGCATGTTTGTGCTGCGAGTCCCTGTGTGTGTAACAAGCATAGTGTGTGTCCCTGTGTGTGTAACAAGCATAGTGTGTGTCCCTGTGTGTGTAACAAGCATAGTGTGTGTCCCTGTGTGTGTAACAAGCATAGTGTGTGTCCCTGTGTGTGTGTGTAACAAAGCATAGTGTGTGTCCCTGTGTGTGTAACAAGCATAGTGTGTGTCCTGCTTTGTGTGTGTAACAAGCATAGTGTGTGTCCCTGTGTGTGTGTGTAACAAGCATAGTGTGTGTCCCTGTGTGTGTAACAAGCATAGTGTGTGTCCCTGTGTGTGTAACAAGCATAGTGTGTGTCCCTGTGTGTGTGTGTAACAAGCATAGTGTGTGTCCCTGTGTGTGTAACAAGCATAGTGTGTGTCCCTGTGTGTG